>NW_027437770.1:0-129040 GCF_965140245.1 Athene noctua
GATGACAGTCCTGCTCTGAATAAGAGACTGGACTGGAGACCTTGCAGAGACCCCTTTCCACCAGTGCATCTGTGATTGCTATGAACCAGCATGTTCCATATTGCCAATTTTGGCAAACTTAGCCCACATCAGCGCTGGCAGGAGTATCACTGGGCTGCAAGCCGGCTCCGGCAGGGAGGGATAAGACCCCCCTATCCAGCCCAGCGCAAGCTCACCACAAAGGGAAAAGCTCCCTTCACTCTCAGGAGCACGAGGGAGCCACAAGCCAGCTGTGAGCAGGAGGTGTCAGGGCAGCTGAGTCAGCAATGCCCATTGCCATCACAGCCCAGGCCAGCAAACTGGAGATTGCCTTAGGCTCTTCTGCTCTGCTTCACTTCTGTCTACAGTACTGACTGCAGAACACCCACATCTAGACATGGCCCCTGCCATTTCCAACCACAGAAACAGTTTCTGACCAGCAATACCAACATCTTGCTTTTTTTTGTTCTTCCTTTGCATTAGTTTTGCTAGAACACGTACCTATGGTGCTGCTCTCAACTCTAATTTGGGAAATACAGTTTTGTTCTCTTATTCAGGACACAAGTCCTGCCAAGTGTGGTGAAAGATGTGAACATCCTAGATGTGGGAAGGAAAAAAAGGGTTAAGGGGGTGCAAGAGTTGAGAGGTTTCTTTCCCAAGAAGTAATGGTCCATTGCAGACACTGTTATTTTTGACTTGATAAGCAGGAGAAACACTAAGATAGGATCACATGCACTTATTGCTGATTAAATTAAATGGAGGGATGAGTAGGGACTAATCTTATTGGAGAACACAGGAAGCTGGTTGAGGAAGCCGGCTTGTCTGAAGGGACACAGGACACAAATGCAGAGATGTTTCGGGCTCTCCTGTTGTTTGGGATGGGAACCAGCCTAGAATGTGAGTCCCAAGCAAGAGGAGAACTTAGAGGGAAAGTTAAGGTGAAAATCCTCTGGGCAAGAATGCTGAGGAATAATCAGAGAGGACACAAAGGCAGTTATCTCTCTGTGCTCATAAAATACAGGGAGAAGATGAGATTTGGTAAAACATAAACTTCATGGCATTCCTTGTTTTCTTTGCTGGTACGAAGAAGATCCAGCAGCATGTTTATTAATTGCCTTTCTATTCTTCCAGTCCTTGATTTATTGCTGTTAGCACTTGTCCACTACTCACAGGAAGAACTGAGAGTCCCCAGTGGTCTTCTCTGGGAGGAAGTGGTTGAACTGATGGTAGCCTGTTTCCCAAATTATTGTCACTGTTGTTGCTTTTTTTAAAATGGGGACATTTCACTGAAAATGTGATAGTGTTACATCTGGTTCTGTTACTGGTTGAGAGCCAGATACGGGCTTTTTATTTGAGAAATACAGTTCTCAAAATTTTAGATATATATTTTACAGAAAACAATAAATTCCAGAAAATATGACAAGCTCTTTCTGCCAGAGCTGTGTCAGGTGCCACCTTTCTTTTAGCAGCTTAGACACTGCGCCAGTGGTGTGATCAAGGTGGAACTCCCAGTCCCAAGTTTTGCTCCATCACTGTGTGCTTTTCAGAGTCCTGCACTTCTCCAGAGCAGGTTGATTCACCTGTTCCCCACCAGCAGCCAGGTATTCTTAAATGATGCACAAAATGTGAGGTAGAGCCAACTTACCTCCTGGCTTTGCATATTTACAGAGGTGATTTAGTGATAAGACTCTGTGTGTGTGTGTGTGTGTGTGTGTGTCTTTTTAAACTAATATTGGGTCTTTGAACAGAGTGACAGCTCTAGTTAACTACAAATTATTAGTGATTCTTAAATACATCCTTGCTTTTTTACTATCTTGCCAATTCCCAGCTGTTTTCAGAAATATTTCTTGTGTTACAGCTGAAATATGTTGGTTGCTTGGAACCTCTTGAAATGACATGTATTTTAAAAAATAATGTAAAAGCACTTCAGCAACAGATATTCATTTTCAACTTAGCAGTTCAAAACTCAGGAGCCCAGGGCTTCCAGAGAGCTCTGCCTTAACACCACCACTGTTTTCCCTCTGACCATAAGTAGTGCAGCCCACTGAAATGAGGAGTTTAAATCAGCAAAGAGAAAAAAACCTATCAAAAGAAAATGCAAAGTGTCTTAATGGTCCCTACAGTTATCTGAAATGAAGAAGAAAAATTATCTCCATTTCTCTTGCAGATGGATGTTTTATAACTGATACTAAACTTCAACTCAAACCAATCCGAATTCTTTTCCAAAAAAGGGAAGAAAGTTGTTTTTTTCCAAAACAGTTACACATTGCTATAGCTTGATGTATTATGGTTATGGTGGCAGACAGGACAGTCTTTCTGGTGACAAAGTGCCATGACTTATCATGGTAAGCTGGTATTTCCCTTCCCAATAACTCTCCAAGCAGCAGAAAAAGTGAGCCAGTAACTATGAGTACTGGTTAAATCCAGGCAAACTTCCTGGAGCACCCATGGAAGAAAAAAACCCCGGGTTTTATTCCATTCAAGTAAATGTCTCTCAAGAAGAAATTTCAACATTTCTGGTGCAAGTGAGTCTAAAATTCATGGTCAGGAGGGAGAAGTATTTGTGTTTGGACGCAGTCTGGTATTTTAATAGATACGTAATGTGAGGTTTTCCTGTGGGAAGGGTTTTTTGAATTTGGCCAAGCTCTCCTTTCTTGCCTTGTTTCATTAATATCTGCAGTGACTACAAAATAGTGGAATAAAATATATTTATCTCTTGTTCTCTTACTAGGATTATCTGGCTCAGGTCTTCTTGCAGAGTGACGGGTGCTAGGCTCCCCAGATGCCTAGACTGTGGGCATTTGCTCAGGTGTGTGTAGCTTTACTGAGGAGGAGTAGGGTTATCTGCACCCACTCTGTGCCCCCACCCATGTGGTGGGAGGCAGAGATAAGCAGCTCTCTGACCTCCCCTTTTGGAGCAGCCTGCAGGGACAACTGTGCTTATATGTGCGTTGTCTCCTTCACTGCTCAGTTCTCCTGCATAGGACTGCCTGAGCAAGGAACTGTTGCAATTCAGTGCAAAAGCCTCTAATTAGGTACTTAGCATTTTTTGGAGGCTGACAAACACCTTCTAAGTGTTAACTTTTAAATAGTTTACCAAGCAGATTATGTGTCCAGCAAGGAAATTTCAAAGGGATTTTTACCCTCATGTAGTATCTTCTTCAACCTTGCAAAATATGGATTTTTCTACTGTGCTGCTATAAAATGTGTGGGCTTGTTGCTTTTGTGGTGTTATTCATCATTGTGGAAATCTTTGCTGAAGCAGCATTTTTCTAGCTAATAAGATGGAAACCCTACCTGCCTAAGAGAACTAATAAAGCACCCAGGGAAGGCCTTTTGTGAAGACAGAAGAAAGAAGCATGGAGGATGAAATCTGTCTGAGTAGTATTTTTCCAACAAGCTGCTCCATTTTGCATAAGCTTTTCAGAGAGCTGACAGGTGTTTCAGTTTGGGACTCAGGAAACAGGGAGATGAGGAAATGCAAGATGGAAAGTCAGCCTCAAAGGTGAAGGAGAAAAGGCTCTCCCAGATGGAGTGGGATGAACTCCTCCACCTCACGTCGTGCAGAATGCCTTGACAAAGGCCCGTGCACATATGAGGTGTGTGTATCTGGAAAGACTGCACTGGAAAGGAGACTCCCAAGAGAAATTCTGCCTGATGTTTGTAGCGATAACCAAGGCAACTGTCACATGCTTTCAGCTGACATATCTCAAGGCACAAATGAACTCTGGTTTGTTTGCTGATGGTTGGAACTTAGTACCTGTGCAGGCTTTTGGAAGCCCTGCGCAATCACGAAGGGCTGCTCTGAGGAATCAGTCTGCAGGCTTGGGAAGGAATGCAGAGAAAAAGAGGCACACACCTTCCCCTCAGAGCTTATTCCCACAAGGTGGTTCAGATCCCAGGAACAAGAGTCTTGCTAGTCTTGATGTTGCCTACCAGTTGTGGTGAGTCTTTCCACCTCTCTCAACTTGATTTTCTTTTCTGAAAAGCGAGGTTGTAAATGTGTCACATGCAGAAAAAATTCTTGCAAGACAGAACAGTGAGGCCATATAAACTCAGAGCAGTTTTTTGGGGTAATTACTACATTCCCCTGCTAATGTAGTAAGGAGCTGGTGGTAGCCTCTGCCTTTGCCGGTAGAGATGAAATCTCAGGGATTGTGAGTGCGACGCAGTGCCATAATCTGACTTGATGAAGTTCAACAACATGTCCGAGTTGTGTTGAACTCAGCACCTTGGGAACAGTGCACAGGTACAATCCTGAATGTTTTTTTCATGGACACATGGCCACAACGCCTGTTTTCAGGGAGGACACGGGGTGTGGAAGGCTGCCTGTGCCTGAAATGGGAGATGTGGCTGGCAGGCCAAGGAATCCTCTAATTTTCTGCTCAGATGCAGATTCAAGTGGATGGTGAGGGCTCCACCATATATATAGTGCCAATGAAATTGAGGTGGGAATAAACAAACAAGTAAATGAAGACCATACTTTTTCCAGACCATACTTTCTTTGCAGCAGTACTTGAGCTAGATGAATATTGATTCATATTTCTTGGGATGAGCAGTGCTGGGGAAGGAGGTGCCACCATCTTCATAACTCTGTTAATGTTTTATGCATTTTGGCTTTTTTTTGTTGTTGTTGTTTAACATGTCATAACTTAAGTTCTTTCAAAACCACAGTATCATTTCTAAAACTTCCCCTAGTAGAGCAAATTGTTTGTAGCAAGTAGGTTTTCTGATGAATTCTGGACCAAAACTACTGAGATCCACTGGGCAAGCATAAAGCACTGAACAGAGACCAGAAGTGGTGGAGAAACAATCAAGGGCTGGGGGGAAGTGGAAAGCAGCCACACAGGGAAACATTTGGGTAAGGCAATTCCCACCTATTTTTTCCAAATAGATATTTGCTTCTTCGTTCCTTGAGCTAAGTACTATTCTGCTTTCTGAAGCTATGTACTATTCTGCACAGCTTTCTGAAACTTGGGAGTGAAATACAGCTATGGGAAGAGCTTTGCCTGGACTTCCAGGGGAGTTTATGGTACTGGCTCCTGTGAGGTGGTGCTGTAAATCCAGCATCGGGGCTGCTGATTCACATGCAGGCTAGCCTTTCCTGCTTGCCAGACTGAAACCTCTGGCAGCTCAGCGCAGACAGTGACCCACAGGAGACGCTCAGCTTCCCACCAGGCAGTGATCCTCGCCTTGCAGTCTGACTCCTGTCATTTACCCAGTTTCCACAGAGGCTTCTCTAAGGCTCTGTCAAGTACTTTAACTTCTGCTGCAAAAATATATATAAATGAGCAGTGTACTAAATCAATCTGACATTCACAAGTGCTCAATGAAGTGACATCTACCTGAAATCAAAGCCATTCTGAATGGATAATCAATGGTAAGTGGGTCTTCATTAAGATGGGTGAGAGCACTGTGCTGCTGTGCTTCAGTTTCAACAGAGACTTAAGATTTCATGCGGTGAGGGAGACATTCTGCAACAGTCAGAAGACAGAGGCAGGATTTCCTCCCTTAGTAACTCCACATTGTTAGAACAGAGACCTGTCCCCATCTTCCACTCTCTGGTCTTATTCCCTTCTATCCAAATGTCAATTGGCAAGTTTTCCTCTGATTTCAAGGCAGAGCAACATCTCTAGGTTGTATCCATGAATCATTTACCATCTTTGTATTTCAATCCAAAAAGGATTTGCATGAAATTCCCCAGCCTGTAATAATATATAGATGTGCCATTATGGGAACAGTCTTTGGGTAGCGTGTAAATCTTTTATACGGTGTCTGCCAGGACAGAAGAGGCTATGATGTAAAAGGGCTCAACAACCAGCATGCGGTTTTGCCCTTGGCCTTGGAGCAGTAGAGTTAGGATGAAACTCCACAACTGGGAAATCTCATCCCTTCCATCCCATCCCATCCCATCCCATCCCATCCCATCCCATCCCATTTGTCTCAAAAGTCCCCAGCTGGCACAGGGACCTTTTGCGAAAGGTGTAACAGCCATTTATTTTTTCTTTTCCCTCTAATTTCTATAGGCATCATTCCCTGGAGCATGCAGCTGGCTACCAGCTCTCTGCTGCCTTGCTGGCAGCTGGGATCCCCATGCCCATGGGGTTTAATCTGGGCCCAGTTATTAATAGGCTCCTAGATGGATGTTACTCTCACCTCAGGTTACGTTGCTCTTTGCAGAAGTTCTTCCACCTTCAGCTCAAGACTTGGCTCAATGTTCTTTGGCAGAACACTAGAGTAAAGCCAAGGTCATGTAAATCAGTCACAGTGGTGAAGACAAAGGAGGCAGACACATGCCAGTCCAGCTCTGATGGCAAGCTAGGCATGCAGAAAGACAGCGGGGCTCAGCTTGGATCATAAAAGAGGAAAAAAAAAAAGATTGTACAGCTCTATGCTGGAAGTTCAGCAACTTCATCCTCCTATGAGAGTCTATGGTGACATGATCCTTGGCTGAAGGGTAGATGAGCATGTCTACATCCTAAACTCACTGGAGTGCGTTGTGCATGGAGAGACACCAAGGACATGATGACAGCAGGACAGATCCAGCTCGCTCTTGCTTCTCAGAGCCTCATAAGGAACCTGTCTTTCCTTACATATAACAAGTGAAGGCCCCTCTGGGCATCTTCCCTTCTCTCTACCTCATTTCACCTGCTCTTCCTCTTCTTTCAAGTAGAGGAGGCTGGGAGCAGGATAGCGTGAATGAGAAGACTGCCCCTGTGTCTAGTTTCTCCTCTGAACCATAAGTGAAGAGGGGTTGCAATTTCAAGGCAATTCATGTATAGTGAATCCTCAAATACCTGTGTTGTGATGAGAACCAAGGTCCCAGATCTCTTAGGTGCCCTGAAAAATGTCATCCTGTGTTTAACACTGTCCTGGGCCTCCAGAACTGTGCCTCTGCTGGAGCAGTACAGACCCAGCTAGCACACAGCTCTCTTCCTCTCAGTCTGTAGACATTTCACTGCAGAAATTCAAGCTGACTTCATTTCATCTGAGTCCACACGCGATCATGTGAGTCACTGGGCAAACTACAAGGAGGGGATAAGGGACTCTCCAGAGATGTTTCTGGAAGCTTTATGACAACCAGGAAATCTCCAGCAGTTTCTGAGATCAATTCTCCCAGTAATCTTTGAAGATCCTCTTATTTACATGCTTTAACCTTGTTTATTCAGAGGGCCAAGGTCATGCAGGGGAGGGCTTGCACAGAACAACAGCCCACCAAAAAAAAAAAAAAAAAAAAAAAAAAAAAAAGAAAGAAAAGGCAAGCAGAAAAGACAAACAGAATGACTCTATCTTGAGCTTTTATTAACATTTCCAGTGATAGACCTTCAAGTGCTCTCTATATGGCAATTATAGCAACTTCATAGTTAACTGACATGATTCCAAACTGCATCAGACAATCAAGCCTTCCAGTAAGAATGCAGCAGCCACAAGCATGACATGGATGTTTTGAACATAAATACTCATCTCTTTCTGTAGATCATTGCCCCATTTTCTAACCAGCCTCCCAGCTGACTGCAGTAATATTAGCTAAGCCTGTATGCATTTATTTCACAAACACTGCATAGCCAGCAACAGAACAGGTAGAGCTCTCCAGTGACATCATGAGTGGGTTTTGACTCAGTGGCAGGGCTACAATTATTTGTGGCTCTCCTCAAATATCTGCTAATAAGCAGGCAAAGTAACTGAAATAATTCTGTTTATTTTCCTTTCTATTTGCCGCCAATTAAAGATTAATAAATAATTGCCATCTGTAATGAGACGGTGACTGTGAGTGATACTGGTGGTGAGCTCTTGGTGGATGTAAAATGAAGACCATACATGTATGCTGGATGAGCTGTGCTACCACAAACCCAAGAAATGAAGAGGCCTGTAGGTTTATAACTCATAAGCTGTGAAGAGGTGGGTCTGAGAAGTGCTTAGCAGATCCTGCTCCCTGTGGTCATGGATATACCCTATTAGAGCCAAGTCTAACGTACAGCTTTCTGGTTTGAAGGGAGAAGCAGCTGCACAGAAGATTTCTTCAATAGCAAAAGCACCTCTGCAGCTTCTAAGAACTTGTGCCTAAAGCAGCAGGCTTTTAACAGCGCTTAACAGCCTTTGGTCATCTGAACACAATTAAGACTAATTAGTTGTGCCCCCAGAGGAACAGCTGCATGCCTGAGGCTGCTCACGGCAAAGGGGCTAACCTATGGCTAATAATCACCCTGAATTATTCAACACTCTGTTCCAGCTGGGAAAATAAATGGATTTTTTTTTTTTTTTACATGTGATTCTGAACCCCCTAGATTGAATTCATTGTGAGTGAATGTCACCAACTTCTGGTAAGAGAAAACAATGCAACTGGGGTGGGAAAGGGCTTGGGGAAGAATGAAAGATTGTGGATTGAGCAAGATAACTTAAATACTCTTCAGTTCTACTTGCAACATAGAGAAATTTTGAAGGAAAGGCCCTGCAGTATTGAAAATCTAGTGTTGAAAACATAGACACTTTTATTCTAGGGTTTAGGCAGGAAGGGATCTGTGGGGGATCTCTGGTCCAACCTCTCACTCAAAGTAGGGTCAACTTCAGAAGTAACTCAGGAAAGTCATCTTGAATCCCACACGACCAGATTTAAAGTATGCTGCTTAGAGCAGAGGGGAGCCTTTTACATGAAAGCAGTGTGACTATATATTCCCATCAAGCATGTTTTCATTTAGCCCATGCAACTTTTCCCACTAACTTAAGCAGGAGATTGGCTACCTGGAAGATGTTTTCAGGATAGAGTTGCTTAGCTGCCTTTTTGCTCTTTGCAGAGTAAATGACAGGGAACAGGTTGGGCATAGGAGACAGGCACATTCTCACCTTCAGAAAAGGGAAAAGTGATACTCCCAATTCGTTTTCTTCTTCTCCCCATCTGATAAGCAGTTCTTAGTCAAGAATTTCACATATTTTGGAAGTTGAGAGCCTTCATATGTTCCACATGTGAGATGAGAGGGGAGGGGAGGCAGCCTCAGCTGAGAGTGTCAGAATTAAAACACCTATAGCTGTCTCTTTTTAGTAAACTAATGTATTATTATCTTTGCAAACAGGCTATTTGAAAACTAGTTGCCATTGATTTAATCTGCAGTTGATTTCATCTGAGTTATCAGCAGTGATATAATATGTACAGACCCTGTTTGGCAGTGAGAAGGGCTGAGGGCAGACCTAAATGTAACCCTAATGTTTGGCTTCCTGCTTTGAAAGAAAAGTGTTCCTGATACCACAGGCTGGGGTTTTCGTCAATAATATGGTAAGAAAATTTTAAAAGGAACCTCAAGGCAGAGTTGTCATACTTGTGGAAAGGATGACAGACTATGTGTTATGTACACTGGGTGACACGTCCCAACTCTGTGCTTAAGGGACAGCAACAGTGAGCCTGAGCTCCAGGTCTTACTCATTATTAAATTTTATTTTTACAGAAGGGAAAGGGAAACACTTCCCACACTGGCTCCCTACCATCATGCATCTCTGACGTATCATGCTCTGCAGCAAGCATGCCAAGGTTGGAGGGGTCCTTCTATTTGCTTCCTCTCTGTTCTGCCTGTGGGTGGGCTCCCAAGAGCAGTGGGGACCAAGCAGCTGCTCAGCTATACCAGCGCTGTGCTGACAAACTCGGCATTGCAGCTGGGCACCAAAACTTCCTCTGGAGTGGCATATTTTTAGCATCTGGGTTGAATCCCATGTAGTTGAAACAGGTTTGTCCAGCCTGGTTTGATTGGTTTGGCCCAAAAAGCTGAGTAGCAGGTGCCTTTAACAGAGGAGCGTTCTTGGTGGGCAGGTGGTTCCCACCACCTGTTAGAGGCAGCCTAAGGAGACATGGAGATCCTTCAACCTGAAAAGACTTGTAGCTCAGAGCAGTCTGCCCTGCCACCTGTGAGAGACAAGAAACCAGGCCTGTGGGAAACTAAGACAAACAACCTGGGAAAGCAAAAGTTGAGGCTGATTGAAGAAATGCCTCAAACACTCGCAAGACAAAACTCTGAGTCCCAGGGTGCATTCTGTGGAGGCCCAAGCTGATAACGCTGCCTGATGTAGCTGGGGGAGAGAGCCCTGTGGAGACAGGACGGCTCTGCCCTGGGGCACCTGGGCAAATTTCAAGGGCCATGTGTCCGGTGAATGAACTTTGCTTCATTATCCACAAAATGCATATTAAAGTTGACACCCCTCAATATGCTAACGAGGGCTGTCATGATCATGCTAATGACATCATCCCATGACACACCTTACCCCTCCCTGTACATGGGATACGTAGGTCTGTGGGTCGACCTAGGGGACGGACCCAAGGAAAATGGGTATAAATCAAAGGGGGGAAGAAAGGGCTCTCTCTCTCTGCCCCTCTCCCTGCCCCCCCTCACCCCCCCACCCCCCCCCCCGACCGTCTGGAGAAAGCAGTGAAGTGAAGAAGAGGAATGCCAGCAAAGAAGACGGCCGCCTCCTGGAACCCTCGCCAGCGGGATCAGCGCAGGAACCCAGACCGGTGATCTGTATCCCCCCATTCCCTCTATCTCCCTCTTTTCCTTTTTCTATTAAGAAATGCAAAGCATATTATATTGCTCACCACAACTTGCTCTGTACTTAGCCAATTATCATGTGTTCAATTAGTACATTGTAGGTAGTTAATAAATGCTTGAACTTGGAGACTTGTTGTCCGCTCCAATTGGGGATTTGCGAATCTGAGTCACTTGGTCCCCTCATCGGAGCAGGACGTGACACCACCCTGTTTTCACACTGTGCCCCTGCACAATGGCACTGAGAGAGTCAGAGCCAAAGGTGCTTATAGAAGAGGGCAGCTCTGCTCTGCTTCTGCGTGCTGGGTGCAGGAGGCACAAGAAGCCAGGGAGATGGTTGGCTTTGCCAACCAGCACATCAGGCCTGGGTAGTTGGTGGTGCAAACCTGCCACCCTGGGCATTCCTAGTCTGGTCTGAGCAGCTGGGCAAGGATCCCTTGACTGAGATTTACACTAGGCAGTCTTTTTCTGCAGAAAGGTAATAACCTGACAACAGTGTGGCTGCAAACCAAGGTGTCACTCTGCCTCATTTAAAAGTTGAGGAAATGGCAAATGAAAGCCTCCTGGGCTCGGGTGGGCAACAGAATCAGGAACAGACACAGGCCTCTCAGAGCCTGGGAAGTGCCCACTGCTCTGGACCAGGCTTTCTCTTCTCCCTGAGATGTCACAAGGACAGCAGAGACACTCCTGCCTCACTGGTGTTGGGTAAACCTGCTGTGAACAGTCAAGGGTGAGACATTTAGATTTCCACCCTGGGTTTCTCCTCTTCACCTTTGGTGCAATTGGTCCTGCTGTTGCATCCAGATGTGCGATGGAATAAGGCTGAACCAGTGGCCCAGATGTTGCTGTCTGAGATCCCTTGCAGACCTCTATCACACACATAGGCACTTTCTGGGTGTGCAAAAATTTGCATTTGCAGCAAATAGCCACGTTTACTTGTCCATATATCCACAGTGAATTTCCACATTGCCTAGAGTCCCTCTCACACCTACCCCACCAGGATGGTGCTGACCGCTTACAACTAAACAATGCAGCTGAAGCGTAGAACAGGTAACACTGTCCCACTGACCATAAAATCTGCGCTTGAATAAATTGCATGACTATGACTGTTAGACACCACAACATGTTCAGATGTTGGGCCCAGAGGTAAATTCATCAAATCAGTTGCTAAAAAAAAAACCAAACTTGTTCAGCTCTAATATGAATCCTAAAACTCTGATGATTCTACTGCCTTCCAAAGAGTTAATTTCCTCTGATAATGTACACAAGAAATCTGCAAGTGATTTCTACCACAGGCTACAACCAGCTGTAGCCTAACCTTGTTTTATTTTCAAGCTTTAATCAGCAAAGAGCAGAACCAATCCATTTAGTGCAGACCTCTGGTAACATAATTAGTTAACTGAGGTCCTTTGTCTCTTTAAATACTAGAATGTTACACTTCCCAAGCCCTTAAATGAATACAAAATTAAGTTATCTTTGAGGGTTCTGGTGTTGGCATGCTGGATTTTTCAGACCAAGCTTATCTGCAGCATCAGGACAATCTCCCACGTAAAATGCAACCTCGGGGATATTTTATTTTCTCATGCTTGATCTGAATCAGAGGTGTTCCTAATTTTTCAAATGCTCTTTTAAAAGTCTCTAAAGTAATTAAAAGAATGACAGGAGATGTGGTATATTACCAGTGCAAAATATGATTCAGACAAACTGTCACTAGAAAATGTCTCTGACAATTCAAAGTCCTCCAAACTCTATTATTAAAGCTGTTTGGGCTTTTTCTTTTTTTCCTGTCAGCCATAGTGCTAAACATCATCTCAGATCTAGCAAAATACAAATGACTGTGGAGGGTCTATTGTGTTTTATTCTTTTCTCTGGCATGGGGAACTTCTGGGATATATGAGTTGTAGCCAGTGTCAGCAGTCACAAAGCAGCATGATTGCAGGGCAATCAATTTCCTTTAGCATGGTCTAAAGGAGAGTCTGAATCTTCCCCCTAGTCTCTCCTATTTCTGTTTCCAGTTTGCAGACTCTCATTGTTCTCAGCTTTGTATCAGCCCCATAAGTCAGGAGCCTTGTCTGGGTGAGTCTGGAAAGTTGCTCAAAGTCTTCTGAAACTCCTGAAACTGTGGTTTCCAAAGAGCATTTTGGATGTTGAGAAAAAAAAAAATCCATAATACAAAAATAAAGGGGGAAAAAAAAAGTGGTTTAACATAACAAAGAAAATGTACATTATTCTTTCAGGGCTTTCTTCATTTAGTGGGATGTCCCTGTTTCAAACCTGCCCATTCAGAACCAAGCATGTTATTCTGGTCTGCAGCCCCCTCTCATAACCTTGAGGCCTGGGACTATTTTCAGACTATGCTTAGAACAAAAAAGTCCATTTTCATCCTTCAAACCCCTCCTACAAGTTTTCTTCTTTTTTTGGCTGGCATTCTACAAATAACCTCCTACTGCTGCTCTTCCATCACCTCTCAGCTCTCGCTTCAGTGAAGTTCATGCTAATCAACTGAAAAACAAGCGGGAATTGACAGGGTGTGATCCCTGCTCGGCTGTTCTGCAGTGACTGGATTTTAATTGCTCTAGGTCACCTTTTGCTTTCTATCCCCAGGCCAGGAGTTGCAGCGGTTTTAACATAGGGTGCTCTTCTAATAGGCTGGATGTTTTCCATCCACACATGTGTCACTGTTGAGACAGACATGACAAACACCAAGTTGTGCAAAATGGCTACTTTATTGTTCTAACGAGGCTTTTTATAACTTTATTAAGAGTATGTGTCCATATATGATTGGTTTAATTAGAGACTAACGGTTTATGACTGGATGCCCTCTTCTCTGTTGCAGCCTCGATAACCTTCCTTTCCTTGCGGTCAGGCGGTTCTGGTCTGGTAGTTCCTTACTCTTGTTTCTCAGCTCTTCTTGGGACTTTCAAGCCTCTTAAGGGTACACGGTTATCTGCTCAAGGTCAATCAAACTTATATTCTGATCCCTTGGACCAGCCGAGGTCTTCCATACACATACACATTCCCCTTCACACATTCTGACACCAGCTGGGATTTCCACACATCCCAGCTCCCTGTCAGAGAGGATGCAGTTGCTAGCACACCTCCCCAGTAAAGCTCATACAGAGGCAGTGAGGGAACAAGATCATAGCCTGGCCCAGCCTACAGCCAACATCTGGGGTCTGCCAGGCTCTGCCTTTTGTAAACTGGAGGGGGCCACCGTGAGCTAGCACCCAGGTGGACTAGAGCATGGCTTTGTACAAAACCCTGCTGCCTTGGTTCGGTTAGATGTTGCCAGGGATGGAGCCAGGGTCTTGGTACCACTGGTTTTGTTAAAAAATGCAATGCAAAAATAGCACCTTAACTGTAAATACTGCATTTTTCCCGGTTTAGCTTTTGGTGGCTGAACCCTGTAGTAATTTGATGACCTTCTGGCAGCAGGTGCTTTATTCCTTTGACAGCACCTCCAGGAGTCAATGCCACTTCATCTGTTTTCTAAGCATATAAGGCACAGCCAGATGAGGGAAGGGCTATACTGGTGGGCTTTGTGTCTCACACTCAGGTCTCTCTCAGGGAGCTTACTCCCACCTTTCAGCACCTCACTGTCCTATAGATGTGTGGTTGCCTTCAGCCCAGGGAAAGCAGATGTCTTCTTGGAGCACTGGAAGTTACTGCTGCTCACTGTCTGCACATATGGATTATCCCATGGGGAAGGGTAAGGAAGGAGCTTATGAGAGAGTTAGAGAGACGTGTGTCCTAAAAAACAGATAAGGCATGGAAGGGGAAAGCACAGGTGTGGAGAGCAGGGAAAGTCCTGGAGGGAGAGAGCTGGAGGAGAGTTGCATGCAGCAGTCCAGGTGGCTGCAGGATGTGAAAATCCTCCCACTGCTCAGATTCGCCAAGCAACTCTTTTCTTGGCTGCCAGCGTTGCTGGTATTTTGCCATACAGATGCAGCCTCCATCTGATGGGGAACAGAGGAGAAGGGGGTTGTAGGAATGCATCCTCACTCTTGGGAGATCTATGCCTGGTGCCTTGCAAAGAAGCTGAAGTGAAGGTGTTGACTCAATGGTTGCCCCTGGCTGCTCATGGCCCGGGTATGGTGTCTGCCACCTTGTAAGTGATGACTGTTTCACAATCCTGTAATGCTCAGAAGCTCAGAGTGTTTATTAGGAGCCCAGCTTTATGTAATAACAGTGTCCTTCACCATTGTGAACACAGGGTTATGGCAGAGTGTCATCTCCATAGTTCTCTATAAACACAAACAGTGAAAACTACTAGCCATAGAAAAGTGCCAGTGGAAATAAACTGGTTTGACCTTGTTTTATCTCTGGTCAGAGCAGAGTTGAAATCTAATTTCTGACCTACTTGCAAATCTTTATATTTTATAAGAGAGTCAAATATATAAGCTCCCCTCTAAGAGAGTGGCTTATATTCCAACCCAATGGCACAAATCCCCAACTGTTGTGCCTCATGAGTAACATACTGTGTTATTACTACTGTACAGGGTCCTCTGCATCAGAGACAGAGGCAAGTCTCTTTGGCAGCAATGGTGACAGAAAAGGGTGCTGACACCAGACCATGAGGTTCGTATTCAAAGACAGCTCTGGGGTAGGTCTGGAAAAAAAAAAAAAAAAAAAGGAAAGGCACCTGCTGAGAAGGGGAGGAGAAGGTCTAGCGATGTATGGCAGGGCTTGGGGTGGAGTGATGTCTGGCTCACAGGGCTGAGAAGGTGCAAAGTGGGAGGAGAAAAGGTTTGAAAGGGGCACCAGCCCAAGCAGTGCAGTTCATAACCAACAGGAGATCACAGAAAGGAGCAATGTAGGTGGCTTTGTGCAGGATGGAAGTTTCCACGGGGTGTCTTGGAGGGGGTTTGTACCCAGAGTCTCTGTTTGGTCCTCTTTTCCCTCTTAAGTTGTGGTTCAGTGGAGCTAACAGTGCTTTCACCACAGCCCCAGGCCATTTCAGCATCTCCTCTCCTCTGCCCTGGCCTGCTTTGCCTGCAGAGCTTTTCCTTCAGCTTGCAATATGTCAAATTGTGCTCCTTGCTCTGTGGTGAAGTTGCCGCAAGCCCCAGTGAAATGGTAGATGTCTTTTCTGACTCTGCAGCATTTCCCAACAGATGCAGCACGTGCAAGAGGCAAGCTAAGGCGGCCTTGCCAATCAACAAAGAAGAGACGAATGTCGGTGTCAAGGCCTGGGCTGCTCAGCAACCTCCACACAGAGGAACATGCAGGGATCCTTCCACCCTGGTCATTTCTGTGGCCCATGTGAGGGTCCTGGCTCCGTGGACTCCTGGTGCTGGTGGGAAGGGACTTTCATTGGTCTCCAGTCCAACCTCCCTCTTGGAGCAGGAATACCACACAGGTATAAACCTACCGGGGATTTTGCTTTCCAGTCTCCATAAATAAAGCAACAAGCCGTGAAGCACGGCACCTTGCTGGAGCTCCATGCTGCATGGGCTTCAGTAGCTTCCCTGGGAGGAAGGTGTGTGAGAAGCAGCACAGACCAGCACTTGTGATTTCCCCTGGGAAAAGGGCAGGAGCAGAGGTGTTCGGAGTCAGACACTTCCTCTTCAAATTCCATGCAGCATTATGCACACACAAAGTATTCAAGGCAAAGCTGCTATGAGTTTAAAGAGAGCACCAAGTCCCTCTTTTCAAAGTGCAACCCTTTCATCCTTTCACAGGACTGTAATTTCTTTGACCCATCAGGGAGGAATTTGACATGTCTCACCAGGAGGCCATAGTTTTGAAAAGATGTCAAGCTTTCGCAAGAAGCCTCCTCGCACACCCAGTCTGTCCCAAAAGTCTTCTCTCATGTATTATTTTGGACTGAGGACAGCCAGTCCCAGAGCAGTGTGAATGCACGTGGGGTGCGAGGCAAAAGCCATGACCCTGAGTGAGTGGGATGGGGCAGGAGGCAGCGGTCAGCCTGTGGTACATGGGCTCCAGGCAGACCTCACCACAAGGTCAGTTGTCATCAAGTGCACAGCTGGGACCTTCTGTGATCTGTCTCTGGTTAGTTTCACCTCAGGTCATCAAAGGAAAACATTTCACTGTCTGGTGGTTTGACCTTGGATTTAATCCAGGGAACACAGAGTAAAATTTACCCCAACCTAATGAAAATAGAAAAGTAACACTTCCTGAGGTTTTTATTCCATGTTTTTTTAAGTGTTTACATGGACATTTTGTCCATGCAAGCATATCTCAGTCCAATCAAATGTGTCACATTGCTTATCCTTCCCATTTTTTTCCAAGATGAATATATTGTAAATGACTCTACCTCAGGGGGGGGGAAAAAGAGAACTTCCATGCAGATCTTCCTCTTCCATGTGAGCGGGAGACTGGGACTTAATAGCATTTCTCAGGTTATGAAACCCCCTCAGCAAAGAGGAACTTTGACTGATTTTTTGTTCGTTCATTAAGGCATTGATTTTCAGATGTGGTCAGCATGTAGTCCTCTGGTTCAGTTTAGGGAGAGTTACTTAACAATGCCTACAGACCACAACTCAGGCAACGGTGGGAGCAAAGGAGACATCTCAGTGAAGCCTGATGATCTAACTTCCAAAATAGTCTCCATGACTGAAAAGGGAAAGGACCATCAAAGATCAGTTTATTTCTCAGCAGGTTAGCAGCAGATAACGCTGACATGGATCATCTTCGGACATAAAGTGTCCTTGCAGTTGTGTTTGAATCATGACCCCCAAAATTTTCTGAAAGCAGCCAAAAAGCTGAAAAAATCTTGCTTAACTGTTAATCAGCAGAGGTAGCTTCGTCTCAGAAGAGAGTCCCTGTGCACCAGCTGGAGGCTCTCCTTTGAGTGTGTCACTGATTGCACAAATGCTCTCAGGAAAGCTTTGACACTTGGCGGATACAAGAATAAGGTGGGCTGAAATGTAAATCTGCTTGGAGACAGTAATGCTCCTCCAGTGGCCAAGCCAAAGTTACACTCACAAGGATATTATTTTCTTGAAAAAGAAGAAAAAACCCAAACAGGAAGTTGAGAGAATCCCAAAGAATTAGAAAAACTAGTCTGGAAAGAGGCTGAGATAATGTGACTTTAACCCAGGAAGGAGCTGAGGGGAGCAAAACATGACTTGCTCATGAAAAACACCAAGAGCATTGAATTCACATGTGGGCAGAAGTGATGCCAGCATTGGCAGTTCCCAGGGGGGAGTTTATATAAAGACTTCAAGAGTGTTCAGATAACTGGAGCTTTCAAAGGGGTAACAGACTTATTTCCTTCAGAATATACTGCAAGACAGTTCAAACTAGTTTCTTATTCATAGAAAACTATGAGTTTAAGACTGGAGCAGCATGCAAATGCAATTCCCAGAGCATTAATTTAAAAGACAGTTTTGAAATGGCAATTTTGTGGTAATTTTTTTATCTATTTTAAGGTTTCCCTTTTCAGGGAAACACAATGTTCCTGAGTTAGTGCTTAGAACCAAAATGACCTAAGAAGCTCTTATAAAATTTTAAATTCAAAATTGCTGAAGGTGGCTTCTATATCATACAGATCTGAAATGGCTATTCTATGTGAGAAAGTCTCTGCTTGTATTACAAGGAAAGCTTGGCAAAGTATACTACAATCAAGAGGTGTTTGGATGTAGGGAAGGTCACCTTCACCCCACAATGCATTTCTGTCAAAATAACACTGAATATTTTTACTAAATAGTAAAACCTTTTGAATTTTGTGATCTATCTTAAGGAAGCTTATTTGTGCTTTCTATCCAGATTTGTGGCAATACATCATGTCATAATGACTTTAGCGTCTAGTGACAGCCCTACATGACAAATTTACAGAATCACAGAATCATCTAGGTTGGAAAGGACCCTGGAGATCATCTAGTCCAACCGTTCTCCTAGCACAGTTCCCACGTACGGCATATCCTTAAGCTCCAAATTGACTCTGCTCTTGAATCCCTCCAGGGATGGGGACTCCACCACCTCCCTGGGCAGCCCATTCCAATGCCTAACAACCCGCTCTGTAAAGAAATGCTTCCTGATATCTAGTCTGAACTTTCCCTGGCACAACTTGAGGCCATTCCCTCTTGTCCTGTCGCTTTCTGCTAGGCTAAAGAGGCTCATCCCCCCTCTCTGCACCCTCCTGTCAGGGAGCTGTAGAGGGCGGTGAGGTCTCTCCTCAGCCTCCTCCAGGCTAAACAATCCCAGTTCCCTCCGCTGCTCCTCACAGGACATGTGTTCCAGACCCTGCACCAGCTTTGTAGCCCTTCTCTGGACATGTTCGAGTAACTCTGTGTCCTTTTTGTAGTGAGGGGCTCAAAACTGAACACAGTGATCAAGGGGCAGCCTCACCAGCGCCAAGTACAGGGGCAAGATCCCTTCCCTGTCCCTGCTGGCCACGCTATTCCTGATACAAGCCAGGATGCCATTGGCCTTCTTGGCCCCCTGGGCACACTGCTGGCTCCTGTTCAGCTGGCTGTCAGTCAATCCCCCCAGGTCCCTCTCTGACTGGCAGCTCTCCAGCCACTCCTCCCCAGGCCTGTAGCCCTGCTGGGGGTTGTTGTGGCCCAAGGGCAGCCCCCGGCATTTGCCCTCAGTGAAACTCCCCCAGTTGGGCTCAGCCCATGGCTCCAGCCTGTCCAGGTCTCTCTGCAGAGCCTCCCCACCCTCGAGCAGATCAACACTCCCATCCAGCTGGGTGTCATCTGCAAACTGACTGAGGGGGCACTCGATCCCCTCGTCTAGATCATCAATGAAGATGTTAAACAGGAGTGGCCCCAACACGGAGCCCTGGGGGACACCACTCGTGACCGGCTGCCAACTGGATTTAACTCCCTTCACCACCACTCTCTGGGCCCGGTCGTCCAGCCAGTTTTTTACCCAGCAAAGTGTGCAATTGTCCAAGCCTTGAGCAGCCATTTTTGTCAGGAGAATGCTGTGGGAAACGGTGTCAAAAGCCTTGCTAAAGTCAAGGTAAATTACATCCACAGCCTTTCCCTCATCCAGTCAGCAGGTCGCCCTGTCGCAGGAGATCAGGTCTGTCAGGCAGGACCTGCCTTTCATAAACCCATGCTGACTGGGCCTGAGCATCTGGGTGTCCCTCATGTGTTGCATGATGGTGTTTAGGATGAGCTGCTCCACCAGCTTCCCGGGCACCAAAGTCAAGCTGACAGGCCTGTAATTTCACAGTTCGCTCTTCTGACCCTTCTTATAGACAGGCGTCACATCGGCCAATTTCTAATCCATCAGGACCTCCCCGGTCAGCCAGGACTGCTGCTAAATGATAGGAAGTGGCCTGGCGAGCACCCAGCCAGCTCCTTCAGCACTCAGGTGTATCCCATCTGGTCCCACAGACTGGTGTATGTCTATGAGATGCAGCAGGTCACTGGCTGTCTCCTGGATTGCAGGGGGGTTGTTCTCCCAGTCTCTGTATTCTGGCTGTGGGGGCTGGATTTCATCAATACAACTAACCTTACTATTAAAGACTGAGGCAAAGAAGGCATTAAGCACCTCAGCCTTCTCCTCATCACTTGTTACCAAATTTCCTCCTGCATCTAGCAAGGGATGGAGACTCTCCCTGGACTTTCTTTTGCTACTGACATACTTACAGAAATTTTCCTTGTTATCCTTGATTGCAGAGGCCAAATTAATTTCCAGTTGGGCTTTAGCCCTTCTGATTTCCACCCTGCATAGCCTCACAGCCTCTCTGTAATCACTGTGTGTGGCTAGCCCCTTCTTCCAAAGGCTGTAAACTCTCCTTTCCTCCCTCAGTTCCAGCCAAAGCTCCCTGTTCAGCCAGGGTCGTCTTCTCTGGCGTCGGCTTCTCTTAGAGCACCTGGGGACTGCCTGCTCCTGAGCCATTAACAATTCCTTCTTACAGAGCGCCCAGCCCTCCTGGGCCCCTATACCCTTCAGGACAGTCTCCCAGGGGATCTTTACAAGCAGGTGCCTAAACAAGACATGCTTAACAACACGCTTTCTCTTTTGGTCAGCCCTGCATTGGTTGTTGATCAGCTTTTCCAACTGAAATATTCTATTCTAGCCAACATTTTCTCTAAAAAAACCCACAAAGACTGAGCATGCCAAACCTCCTGGCCATTTCAGGCACAGTCTGACTGTTTACCCGCCTGTGCCTCGTCCTGCATAAAGCGTGGCATTTCCCTCCACATCAGAGAGATGAAAGGAGTTTGGAGCCAATGGTTCTAGGAAGCTGTTTGAAGGAATAGATTCCTGAAGCCACATCCCATGCTTGTTCATGTTTGCATTATTCAGAATTTCATAAGAGAAAAATCCCATAACTTAACAGTGTTTAAGTTCACAGATAAACTGTAGGACTTGCTCCTGGATGACTTTTATGAATACATATACCTGTTCTAAGATCACATGAGTAACATCTTATCCTATGGACCATGATAAGTGTCCATGTATATAACGAGAGCTTGCGACTTCTAGTCATAGTTGTTTACCCAAGGCGCGCCTCACCATTTATTCTCTTTGCCACCCCCCCGGCAGTGAGTGGGTATAGTGTCATGCAGCCCAGGTAACCAGCAGCCAGGATGCAGACGGCTGACTGAACACCCACACTCACAGAATGATTTATTCAAACCATTTAGCAAATAAATTTGTTCAGCAAACAAAGCAGGTTCACTCCTGCAGGAGGAACATGTCAGACCAGGAAGGGACCACATTTGCCAGTAACATTATTTCTGAAGCCAACCACTCCAAAGCCTACAGAAAAACTGTCAATATGCTACATGTTCAAGGTTGGCTGAACATTTTATTCCTACTATTGTTTCAATGTCTCATATTCTTTCAAAGTTTTGGATATACTTTGGAAAAAGTTGAAGGATATGACTGGGAAGTGTTGTGTCTCAGTTCAGTTGGTTTTTGCAAGTGTTTCCTGTGCAAACACCATTAAAAGCAGGTACTGAGACTGCACAAACGTCCTACGTTAGCAGCTTCCATTTCAGAGCAGGAAACCCAATCTTAAACCGGCTGGGTGGCTCATATACACTTTTTCCCTTGTAGTAAAAAAACCCCAAAACCACCATTCCAAAGCAAGCACACAGAGCGTCAGGCAGCTGGCAATCTTGTTCACCAGGACTTTGTGCACAACAGGATTTGCAAGAATTTGCACATAAATTTTGATCTCAGAAATACTGTGATTAAGAGGCCAATTTGTGACCTATTCTTCTTTTTATTTCACATCTAATTCTGACTACTATTCTGCACAGGAACCGTGCAGCAATCTTGTCTTCCTCTCCCACTCTGCAATCCCTTGAAGTCTCTGCCTTTGGTTCCTGGTGCTCTGGAGCTAAGCGTGCTTTTGCACACACACAGTTTAGGCTAGGGGTGGTCTCCATCACTAATGCAAATTTTGCTGTTTTCAGCATCTCTTCTTGACCATGCCTAGCTGTTGTTATGAAATGAAAAGTCAAAATCTGGAAAGGAGACTTTTGAGCAAGCTGTGCAAGTCACTTTGCCACTGGGAGCTAGTTTAGTTCCATTACTTCCACATTTCCAGTGTGCTTGGGAAATAAACACTTTTGCATTCAAGGTGGAGCAAATCAGAAAGGCAAGGAAGTACAGTTCCTGTTGCAGTATACTGACTGCAGTAGGGGGCTTACTCTCAACAGTGACAACTTGTTTTGGTAATTAGTAGGCCTAGCATAAAGGACACAGCCAGCATAAAGAGGAACCAATAACCAAATTGTATTTGACACAAAAGGGTCAGTACCTGGCTGAGTGCTGAGGGTACAAACAAGTCAATCAGGTTATACATAATTGACATCAATCACACTGACCCCAACAACGACACGACACAACCAACAATGGGTGGAATAAATGGTGACATGCAGTCTCCCATAGAAGGGACAGGAGACAATCGAGTCAACAAGCCAAACAAGACCAAGGAAGCCACAAACTGAATCTCCACACAGCCTGCATTTACAACAGCCAGACCTGACTGGAGCCCAGTCCCAGGGAGGCGGGAGGTCCTTCCCCAACAGGGAACTCTGCACAGGGCATCCCCCTCACACACAGACACTGCCCCTCCTGCAAGGGGTCCCAGCTGTTATCCCTCAGTGGGACACCTGACCTTTATTCACTCAATGCAGACACCCGAGGCTCCTTTACCCAACGGCTCTGTCTGCCAGGCCGGCACCACCCTGGAGGGAAGACTGAAGGCAAACTCACCCCCCTTTGTGAAGGGCTGTGGGAATCACCCATATGTCAACCTTAATTTGGGGCTTGGGGTTGACACCCCAGCATTTCACAACCTCAAAACACTGGTGTGGAGAGTCGTGTGAACATCTACAGGACAGAGCAGAAAGACAGCGGGTGCACTTCTGAGGGAAAGGGCACATATCCTCTTCAGTGCCTTTGAAAGTTTCTGTGGCCCTACACATGGTACGAGGATTTGCAAGGAATTGGGGGACTAACATACTCCTGAAAATCTTGTCAGGTCCACTGAGAGACTGGTTACATAATTCAGATAAGTGCCAAGCTCCTTTCTCTGCATTTTCAGGATTAAATGTATCTGTTCAGACACAACAGTTTTTCCTATATTTTTCCTGCACGCTACTTCTTTCAAGTAAAGAAATCGTGCTATCAAAGCAAAAAAAATATCTCATTTTAATGATGAAAGTATTATTTTGATTTTGCATTTATTAAATGTTTTCCTTTTTTTATGGCTTTAGAATTTCCCACGTTTGGAAAAAAAAAAATTCCTACAACCCTAGCAGGAGCAATGGTAACTTCCTAACTGCACTTAACCATGCTAGGGTAAGATGAAAACTTTCATCAATAGAACTCGCTCTTCTTGCAAGGTATGCTGGAAATACTCTGGTTTAGATTAAGTATCTGGGAGGACAGTAAATAACTGGTACAGCTTTACTGCAGTTACAGAAAGTATCACAGCTTCTTTTGCAAAACCAGAGTGCAAAGATATCTGCAAATGGCACATTCTGCACTGCTTTCAGCATGAAAGCTAACATTTCTGGTTTGCAGAGTCTCCCTGGAGTGCAACAGTGAAGGAAGGGCCTCTCCCAGATAGCTTTCCCATGTGTTCCCCACAATGTGTTCCCACAGCCATCATGACAGGGATGCACATGTCATGGTCCTGACAGGGAAACCCCCGCACATTGAGGGGCCAGTGATCCTCATCACAGCTGGCCCTGGTGGACCACAGCGCATGCTGTGCTGCATGCCCAGTGTGGCCTGCAGGATGTGCTGCTGATAGCCCTCAGCCACAGGACAACCTTCACCAGCTCACGCTGGTAGAGTGTTGGGGTTCTAGAGGGCCTTCTGCGAGAGAATGGCCATGTGAGCAATCCTGCATGAGAACAAGCTGATAAGAGCCTCAGCCGAGCAAGAATGCGATAAGGATGTGACCCTGAATGAGGGGCGAGAAACTCGACGAGACAAACAACCCCCGGCAGGGGTTGGGACGGAAGAGGAGGTTCCACAAGGCAGGCAGCCTGGCAAGGCTGATGTGGCACTTTTTATCCAGTCGTAAAAAGGTTTAAAGCACGGGCTAAGTTACCTGCCCAATCTTGAGGACTTGTACTGCATGTTACTCACGTGTGCGGGAGAACGTTGTAAAACGTTCTTAGTTACAATAAACGGGCATTGCTTGATCCCATTGGTCGTGTGCGTGCTCAGCTCTCCCGCAGTAGAGGAGCTTGCTGCTGGCTCCCACACGGTACCAGCAGCTACGCACCCGTGTGGCCTTGCCCTTACCTAAAAGTGCAGCAAGAGGTTCCATGGCAACATCCTTTGTTTGATGGTGGAAATTGTGCATTTTCTTGTAAGAAAACCATATAATAGCTCAAATGACCCTAGTAGTGGAACCTCGCCATGGATGGGGTCTGCGTGGCACACTGTGCCCTCAAGACCCGCCTAGGGCCGCACAGCGAGGGGTTCCCACTATCTGAAGGGACACAGCATTATCTCTACTGTCTTCTCCTTTACAGTGCTAACTCTAATAAACAGCATTATAATTATACTTCACAGCATCTGAATGCCTTTCTTACTGGGATCATAATGAAGTAGCACCTCCCGGTGCATAACAACATGTCAGTCCCATGGCTTCAGCACGTTCCTTACAGGCACATCAGGCTGCTGCAGTCCTGGGCAACGGCAAACTCAGGCCTGAGACCTCGCTGACAAATCCACTCTCCTCCTAAACAGGTCGTCTTCTACCTCCATGCCTTCCATGCTATGGCAAAGCAAACTCCAAATTAATAAATAAAAATAATGTATCAAAAAAATGCATGACTAATGTTTTCAGGGATTCAAAAAAATATATCTTTGGAAACCATGAGAAAGTTGCCCTGGCAACATTGTTTTCCATTCCTTTATTGCGTGCCTATTTCTCTAGCTTACATTTCTGACAGTACATGGGTCACACAACAAATGCAGCTCTTGAAAGGGAAGAAAATCAGCGCTGAGCCAGATAAAGGTCTTTCTTCCTTCTCATATCATCAGGGTGGAATAATCCCATCTATGATTAATACCAGTGAATTACAAAAGCTAGTTTAGAAATTTTCAAGACCAAAACCCCTTATTATTCAGAATGAATGTTTTGAACAGCTTCTATGGGATGGATGACCCAGATTATGAGGTAGGGGCAAGCACTGCTCTTAGCCTTTTTTCAACTGAATATGAGCCCAAAAGGAGCTGTTGCCTCCGTGTAAATGCCAATTTTCTTTAAGCATACAGCAATGTAGCATCTAGGAGGTAACTAGGATATAAATTGACAGCTTTGAGATCTCATGAATTTGGCAAATGAATTCAAGAACTGTGAGCTTGCAAGTAGACAGGTGAACAGAAAAAAGGATTTATATTATGTCCTCTTGCTTACCCCACCAGAAACTCTGCCGAAAACATAAAACAGTGTTTAGAAAGGCCAACAATCCCTCCCCCGGTTTTCTTGAACTTTCTGCACGTGTCATGAAAAAGTGGTATTATCATATATAAACTCAAAAATATATCTTAAATGTGACTGGAGTACTTCTCAAATTAAAAACCAGTCTCTGTACAGTGCTGTTGTCTCCGTTACACCCCATTCAGTGCACTGACTTCTAATTCAAGATGAATATTTATAACCACACCACCATATCATTACTTTTACACACGTGTTTTAGTTAAACGTTCCATTTTGTCTTCTTCTAAACAACTCTCTCAGCTGTAGTTTTATACTCCATTCACCCTGCAAGGCAAGGTGCAGAGGAGCTGCAAGAGGACAGATCACAACTTCATAAATGCTGAGTCCCTTCCAGGACTTTAACCTGGGATTCACAATATGGAGGCAAGCTAAATAGCTTATAGCTTCTTGAATGCACTGTGCTAATGTGCGATCTGGCAGCTGAAGTGTCTGCCAGGTTCATATCTTTCCAAGTCAGGAGATGGATTGCCTTTAACAACTGTAGCACTGTATCCTTCTCCCCTTGATGTAGCCTGCATCTAGGAGTTCAAAAACATTTATTGCTCTCTGTAATTACCTACCAAGAGGCAACTGACAGGGTGTTGACATCATTCTGCCAGAATTAAATCCTTTACATTTTCTGAGAAAGCATTTAAAACCTTAGTTACTGCTTAGAGATTAGCCAGACTGCCAAATATCTCAGGGGTTTGTTTATATAAAACTCTTTCATACAAAGTTTAAGGTATTGAGTTTCTTTGCTTTGAAATTTTCCAATACCTTCATGTGACCTTGCCTCAGGGAAATAAAAAGAAATAGAAAGTTAATTCAAAACAGTCAGTCGGGGCAGATATGTTAATTTTCCTGCTTCCTTTAGCATTGCCAGACCTGGCAAAGTTCTCCATAAGAGAAAATTGTGTCATCATAAGATCTCATTTGTAATGTATGGTTCCAGACTTCTTGTAGTGGTTATCAGGAGCAGATTATCTGACGGTTTCTGTACAAAGACAGAAAGCTTACTCTTTTCTTGTGATGGACTTGATTATTACAGCAGCACGGTGCAGCCCTGAGGTGGGTTTGGACTGCTGGAGGTCTCTGGCCCAACTCCCAGTTGATACTAGCAATAACCTCTTGCATTACTTTGGTCTCACCGGCTACTTAATGGGAAATTCCTGTTAGAGATAAGCACAGCCCATACCCTCGGGTGAAACTCTGACAACACTAAGGCCAGCAGAAGAGCAATTTGCCTTCAACAGAGGCAGGAATTGCCTGTCACATGGTGTGTCTGTGATAGGTCAAATTAACAAGACTGTGACAGGTCCTCGGTCAGACCAATAAAAAGAAAGAGATTGGAGGGACAATGGCCAGAGAGATTAGGTCTAGGTGGACAAGAGCAGATCCAGAACTTGGTGAACAGGAGGATAAAAGTGTGAAATATGAGCTGTTAAGAAAAAAGCGATGCTGGGCAGGAAAAATATATGGAGCCTGATGCTAGGTTTCACATCAGCATTGCTGTGCCTTGCCCTCTGATAACCGCTGAGGGACACCAGCTTTGACAGCTTTAAACAGGGGACTCGAAACCACGTATCATCCCCATTTTCCAGGCAATGCAGGTGATGATCATCCTGGGAAATCACTGTTCATCAATAGCCCTCCTACCACTCATTGCTCCTACCAGGGTAATGGATGTTCCTTTCCCAAGTTCTGTTGGGCTGGTGGGTTGCAAGACTTGTGAACACACACAATTCTCTACCTCACCACCCCTGCCGCTCATATTAATTGGCACTTTTGGAGTTGTTTGCTGTGAGAGTTTTGTTGTCCCTACTTCGGTGTTAGATCTGCCTTCCTTACACCTTTAAATCACAACTCAAACATCTTCCAGAATAGATGGTATAAACATGTCTGGAGTGACAGTGATGGTTATGCTTTCAATTAAAATTCCTCACTACCCAAAATTTGGCAGGGAGTTTACAGAGTGTCTTTGGTCTTCCTGGAGTGAGTCCATGTGTTTTATTTGCAAAATATCCGTGGATACTTCTGGTTGGCTTTGCAAAGCTCACATAGATGGAATGGTTCAGAAGATATTCAGCCTGCTGAGGACCCCCGTGGGTCGCAAACAGGGATAGTGGAACATCAGAAGTTCCTAGCTGGGCATAGTCAGGTATTAAGTGATTTGCACTGAAAAAATGGGTTCTCGGTTAAACGGTGTTTTGAAAAAAAGGTCTGCTTTCCAGCTAAGCATATCAAGTCTTCACGTAAAGCCAAAGTCTAGTATCTGAAAGTTAAATAGAGAGCCAAATCTCAGTAATAAAACACTGAGTCTTGTTTTGGACAGGTTGTACTGTGACTTCATATTAAACCATGATCCTCTAAACGCCAAGAGGGAAGCAATTTGAATGGTTTATGTCTCCCATGGAATAACAAATTGTGATGTTTTATACCACCTCAACAGGCTTTTCTGCTTAAGCAAGGCAGCCAGATCCAGTTGTATCCACTCAACAACCCTATGTGAGAAAGCAGTATCTTATGTGGGGAGGCTTTTCATGTATTCAAGGGCATCCACATGATCTACCATGCACTTCTTTCCACCTTCTTCCTCTGATGCACATTTTTGATGTCTCTGAAGGTACAGACACCTTTTCTGATCCCATGCAACACAATCATCATGGCGTTGCAAGACTCATCCTTTCCTCATCAGCAAATCAACTTTATCACATGCCTTGTGAAGATCCCTTTGCACTTTTAGCTCAGGATCTTTGAAGACTGCAATGTCAGCAGTCTCAGAGGACTTTAGAAAGGTGCTGACTGACATCAGCACCTGCAGGACTGGTAAACCTGTGTGCTCACAAGCAGAACCAGCATCTGAGGAGGGTCAAGCATCCATCACAGTGTCATGGATGTTTCCAGAACTAACGGAGGTGTTGGAGACTTTCCCATAGATGTTTCTGATGCTATTCACCTTCAGGACTAATTAATTCTACTCCTTTAGGAATCAAATTACAACAGTGCCCAAAAGCACTGAAAAAACTGTGTATGAAGCACCTTTTTTCCATTTCTCCACTGTTCTCAGGAGTAAAATGTGAAACAGAGCCTGTTGAAATGAGATTGGGCTGCTCACTCGAGGAACCAAAAACCATAGTCATCTGAAGGCTGCCCTTTACAAACTGGAAGTTGTCACTGTGTGTGTGTCAGTCAGCTCAGATCTGCTTCCCCTGAAGTGTGAACACCCATTTCAATTAAATTCCCAGCTTGATGAAAACCCTAAATCAAGGCAAATGACTCTTAGCTGTTTATATTGGATGTCTGCAACTTGTCGGACCATAGAAAGAACTGGAGTGACTGAAGAATATATATAGAACAAAAAATTAGATTTTACATGATGAGATGTATTATTCAATTTAGGTTAAAAATTATTTATTAGTCATGCAGTCATTTAGTCACTTGCCTTCAGGAACTCTGATAACTTAGAGCCTCTTAAAATTCACATTTACCTTTAGCTTAATTCCACATGTTCTAATATCAGTGTGGTTCACTCTGCTGTAAGAGCACCTTTCGTTGTCCTTAATGGACACGTGCTGCTTCTCCTGATGGGGAGAGAGCAGTCACAGCATGTTGACACAAGAAATCTGGTTCCTGGCTCATCGAGCAGCCCATTACTGGAAAGGAGAAGGTGTTTTCTTGCATCTGCTGCTTCTGCAGCAGCACAGATTAGTCACAGCCCCTACCACCCATTAGACGAGCAAAAAATCCTAGGACATTAAGGCAAAATTTCCCACTGAACAGCTCAACAGCTGTTGTAGATTAACCTTCAAGACCACATTTTCAACCTTTCTAGCAATGCAGCTCAGATTTTGTACTTTAAAATATTTGTGTCTCATTCTGTAAGAATAGGGAAAAACAGGAGAAAAGGCATGAATCAATCAAACAAATGTTTGCAATGTTTGGAACATATACAGCTTAAATGAAAATCCAGGATCAATCTGTAAGCTTTATGTCTGTTTTAAACCAATATTAATGAAATCACTGGTATTTTTCAGTCACTGTCGCAGATTCGACTTCAGATTTCACTGAGGAGCAACATCTAGTCTAGATCAGAATCACAGAATCACAGAATCATCTTGGTTGGAAAAGACCTTGAAGATCATCCAGTCCAACCATTAACCTCACACTGACCCTCCCCAACTCCACCAGATCCCTCAGTGCTGGGTCAGCCTGACTCTTAAACCCCTCCAGGGATGGGGACTCCTCCCCTACCCTGGGCAGCCCATTCCAACGCCCAACAGCCCCTTCTGGAAAGAAATGCTTCCTAAGAGCCCGTCTAACCCTGCCCTGGTGCAGCTTGAGGCCATTCCCTCTTGTCCTATCGCTTGCTCGTTGGAGACCCTAAAACTGCAAGTGCAGAGTGTTTGGTTACACCATCTGAGACTTTGAGCTAAACCTTATTGTCAGTTTTGGAGCTGATCTTCATGAGTAAGAGTCTGAATTCAATGGTTACAGAAAAAGAACAAAAACTTCTGGAGGACGCCACACTCACCACCCTATCCATAGTGGTGACCAAGCAGCAATAGTTCAGAAAAGCACTCTGTGCATTAGCAGTCAGTGTAGAGGCAAAGGAGACATCTAACAGCTACATGAAGGGCGGGTACAGCAACAATGAGCCACACTCTTGGAATACAATGCATCAGGGAGCAACAATGGAAAGCTACAGCCTGTCAGGTTCAGGCTGGGCATTCAGAGAAATGTCTTCTCCAGGATCTGGGTCACCACAGAGGTTGGATGGGGATAACCTCCACCACTGGAGGTTTTGATGCTGCGTTGTGATGAAGCTGCAGCCATTCTGATTTAGTGTTGGTAACAGGAGGTTAGATTACAGATCTCCAGCAGCCCTTCCCACCAACACTGCTATGGGTCTATAAAGCATGCCATATATGTCTTTCCTCAGCACCCCACACACCTTCCAGCAACCAGCAATTTCAGCACATCCTGAGACACAGGATCTCTAGGTATATACTGCATCCTGAACAACATGAGGTAATCAGAGACGGCAAACTTGAAATAAACTGACGTTCAAAATAACACTACAGAAAAAAAATCAGTTCAAAGAATAAAGAGAGCTGTTGGGAACAGGGAACAAGGTTCCAAAAATATTTTATACTATGAGATTTTGTTCTTCTTAAAGGCTTTTCTAAAAGAAGTCAATGCTTTGTTTAATTGGAAATAGGAAACCTACAAAGTTCACCCTTAAATATTCTTAAAAGCTTTTAAATGGATTGTCTGAGCACAGCAGGCATCGTACTCTTGGTAAGTGCAGGATGACATAAGCCTCAGGGAACTTTTGAAGATAATTCATTCAATAATTCATTCACTTCCCTCTAATACTGTGTTGAAGAAAAGTTAAACACTGTCTCTTCTTTAATAAGTGAATGAACACTCCAAATGTAGTTTCCTCGTAGGATTAATTCATTTTGCTGCCTTCCTCAAAGTAACCCTTTACAAGGCAATATCAGGAAAAAGGCTCAGGAGCAGAGCACCACAAATGCACCACTAAATAACTTACCACCAAATGATCACTAGTCCTTTCTGAATACAGATACTGAGTTTGAAGTGCAGTTATTACAGGTGGTGACACATTTTCAACTTTTGGCACAGCCTCTGAAGATCTCTTCTAGACCTGATAATTTGGTTCAGGCAGCTTCCTACATCGGAGGGAAGACTTTCAAAAAACTTTCATCAAGATTTTATTTTGGGAACTGTTTGAGTGATTCTAGGCAAAACTCAAGAAAACGTTGTTGGCTGCAGGAATATAGGAATTTGATGATGGGACACTCCATAGTGTTAAGTTTTCAAGCCCCAGTAGAACCCCTTGAAGAAGACAGCAGAGGAAGGGCAGGCAAGAAAGCATCCCAAGTCCCTGCTCTGGGAAATGATGCGGTATGCACATAAGAGCTGGGGAAGGGTCTATGTGCAAATGACCTGCAAACCTGCAAAAAGATAAAACTGGTACTTAGTAGGTAGCATATTTCCAGAACAGCTCCTAAGAAGCGTGTCAAGAATAAAAGCCACAACACAAGCCTACTTTGAGCACTTTGAAATGCCAAGGGAATTTTATAGGGATTATTTAATAATTTGAAAGTTCTTTTTCCTTTACAGGCAACAAGCTCCAGTCTACAAGCAAATTAGGAAAGTGCTCGTTTTTACACAGCGTGAATTGGAATCTGGATTTATTTGGGATTAACTCTTCAGAAGAAGCTGTGCCTTCTGTCATTTAATAGTGCTTCTCTTCAACTTCCTGAAGCGAGCAGAGAAGCCTCACAGGAAAATAGAGGTGGCTGACTTTCAGAGAAGCAGGAAACAGAGTAAGTGTGAAGGATCCAAGGAGGAGGCCGGAGGAATTGTTCCCTGGTGTTTGGAGGCTGCTGCCTTCTCATTCTCTGCATGGCTTTGAGGGCTCAGGCATGGTTCATCTATCACTCCCACACCCTAAACAGAGCATTTCCAACCTCGCACAGCTGACGAGACTTCAGCCAGCACCTTTTACAGTGCTGCTGTCCTTTTTCAGTCCCCCACAGATCACATTTTGGCTGAGCTCAAGCTGTTTCAAAAGCACTCTGCACTCCAAAGGCATCTGAGCCCTTTCCTGCACTTGAACATATTCAGAAAGAACTGCTGATGTTTTGGGGTATATCCTGCTTAAAATGAATTGGCACAGCTTCATTGTTAAGCTGGTATGAATGTATCCTTAGGCCTGGAAATCTGACCAGCCAGGCTGCACTCTCAGGCCTTTGCTCTTTACCTCCAAATGCTCTCCCAAGGAGCAAGTGGTCTCTTACCACTTTCAGGGTAGCCCTTTAGACTATGCAGATGGCCCAACACTGACACCAGTGAATCCTCACTGCTTTTAATCCTTGGAGCACATCTTTTGGTCCCGTGTGAGACTTCCAACACTGCACTGTATTTAGACACCACAGATTTACTTTTTCTGCCTTAAAAATAAGATTGGAAATGCTAAAAAGTAAATCAGACGAGCAAAGGTACTTCAATGTGCTGGTGAGATCCTACACCTGCTGAGGTAAGTTCATTAAAGCTCTTGACGACATCAGTGTCACCAAAAAAATAGACTTTAGTTCAGCCTTGCCTTCCTGTAGACGGTCTTCAAAACTATGGAGGTTTTGGGAGGGTGTAGAAGGGGAAAGGCTGAAAGAATAGTAAAGCAGCACACTGTGTGGCACACATCCTCTGAGATCTGACCTCAGCCATTTTACAGACCCCCTGCGCAAACTCCAAGAGACATTAAGAACTACTAAGAAATATTTGTGGCATATTTATGAAGACTTTGATGTCCAAGTCAGACTTTATGTTAGTGGATGCTTATGGGTTTACTTCTTTTCCTATGTTGGAAAGCCCAGGATTAATTCTCTCTTGGGACCAATTTTGATTTAGCTTTGACAACTCCATTATCAGATGTAACTCTGCTGACATATGGCTGAATGATGTTTCTTATTAAGGTTGGAATGTTCTTTGCTTGCAAGATCTGTGGATCATTTGGAGGCAGGAGCGATGCTGTTTCATTCCAACCAATGGATTCTGCACAGTCCTTCATGGCCAGGGGTCCATATTCCCCTTCACTGAAGAGGGGATCATATTCATATGCATATGCATCATATTCAGGTTTATGTTTTCCCCAGACTAGAACTGAGCTGAATCTGGCTATCTGAAACAGCTCCTGGCCCTCTCTTTTATTCCTTCCATTATCCAAGACAACCATGACATATCCAAGGCCATGACAGAGTTTTTAGGAAAAAAAAAAAAAAAAAAAAAAAAAGGTCGACCATAGCTTGAGAAGATATTCAGGAAAATTTGCAGAATCATTGAGTAACTCAGCTTCAAGAGTCCCTAGTCCAACTAGCTGCTCAAAAACTTCAAACCAGATCAGGTTGACCATGCCCTTGTCCAGTCAAGTTTTGAAAATATCCAATGATTACTCTTTTCCTTTCTTCCTTCTTTTCCCCATTGTTTTGCTCAAATGCAGCAATTTCTCAGGCAATTCTTCATTAATACAGTGCAAGTAAGCAGAACAGGCAGTTAGAAGGTTCTTGTAATTCACAACCATCTTACTGAACCTGCAAAAGTGCTGATTCTTTTGTGATTTGTCACATAGTGCTCTCATTTCTCAATTTCTAAGACTGTTTAAGATTATTGAAATTGATGTTAAGAAAAAACTGTCCAGTCCAGTTTTCAGTAAAGTAATAGCAATATTCCATTATAATTCAATATGTGTCAGGTGAGTTTCCAACACCAGAAATCCAGCATGAGTTAAAGAAATTCCTTCATAATTATTTCAATGCTGCAGATTTTTTGCAGTGCACTAAGGAAAGCTCCAAGAAATCTTCATGCCAGTCTATGGCACATCACTCTGGTGAGAAGACACCATTTTCCTATTTGTAGTGTCTGTCCTTTCGAAGACCTGTACTCAGAGAGGTGATCCAAGGACAAAAGATGCCAGCACAGTTTGCTTTGCTGAGTTTGGCATGCCATTAATGAAAAACACCATCGTTAAAATAAATCAAATTGTTAGAGCTATACCAACAAAAGCAAGAAATCTGATCATTAAGGCCACATGTTCTTGATTCAGTCTCCAGTGCCAAATCCCAAAGACACTGTCCTACTGTGACTTTCCCTTTTTATCCCACAGGGAAGAGATAGAGCTTTCTGCTCTGGCTCAGAAGAAAGTGTAGCTTTACCATGGGTGGATATAACTTAGCCCCTTCTCCTGTAGATTTAGTCCCTGCACAGGAATTTCAGTCACCCTCAGACATTCAATGATCAGCTGCAGTCACAGAAAAGGCAACTGTGGACACAGTGAATGATGAATCAGCAGCTGTGATGGATGGTCCTAGAAACCTGAACGCATCAGGAAAGACAGCCTGTGTGAAGCGGTCCCCACCCTTCCTAGCTAGAGCTGCCATCACCCATGGGTATCAATGCGCTCTTCCTTCCAGCAGGCTGAAGATCCTTCTGCCAACAGAAACCTCGAAACTGATACTGTCTTTTTTGTGATTTTTTTTCCCCCTAGCAGTTATAGTGAGTACAGTCAGAGCAATGGGCAAATCTACAGTGCTTGGCACCTTCAAACCTACCTGGCATGTCTTGCTGGAGTCAGACAGACCTGTTGCAAGCGCAGTGTCTGGTAACAGGGCAAATTTTGGTGGCCCGTGTTGCATCACTTTTTCCTGCTGTACACATGAGTTTCTTGAGAATTTAAAATAAAAGAAGGACTCCTATTTCCTGAATATGCCTCTGTCTTCTCTATCACTGCTTCATGCTAGTTCAAATCCTAGAGCACTGCAGCTCCATGCATATCCAGATGCATTAAGGAGGTGGAAATCATACGAAATCTTTCCGTGATTTGGATAAAGGTATACTAATATGCACTAGCAAGAAAAATCTAATAAGGTTACTAAAGGGCATAAATTTGGGAAATACAGCAGCTACCCCACTAAAGACGTACGCCTGCTGTTCAGAGACAGTGGCATGACAAAACATCAGGTTAAATACGGTATTTGAGATAGAAAAATCTTACACTGACAAGAGTGAAATATCCATGCCAGCAAAATACAGTCGTTAAACTGCACACGTGTGTTGCCAGAGACAGGATACGGCATCTTCTGCCTCACGCTGAGCCTTTCAGTGGTCGGTGGAAGGAAAACCTCCCTTGCTGAAGAAAGAGCATGGTTTCTGTCTTCCACTGGCAACCCAAGGCAGTCACCTGCTGAGCACTGAGTGTCTTTCCAGCAGGGGGGAGTGCAGCCTGTACGGCAGGAGCTGTCAGAAACTCCAGGAGAAGGGAAGAGCTCGACATTTTCACCAAGCCTGTAACAATGACTTCATCTTGCACAAATAGTAGTAAAAACCACCACATTCCTTCTCATGTAACACAGCACTGGAGGAAAAGCAGTCTGAGGTTAGCAAACTTTCAGAGGTAGTGAGGTTCAGAAAGAAGCTGGTGATAAATGGGAAAATTGCTACAGATCAGTTCCCTGCTTACAAAGGTTTACAAAGAACTGGTGACATATTTCTCTTCTGCACTGTTTGTTCATAGAGCCAAGCGAATACTTGGAAAATGTGTTTGCAAACTCATTTGCTGCGTCAGACCCACAGTTCAGTCTAACACTGCCCATTCTGCTTTTCTGTAAAGTATCTGCTCTCTTCTGCTCACACAAATTTTGAATAAGAAGTTTTTATCTATGTCCCCGTAATGGATTCACATTTTCCTCTTGATACTGCTAAGCATGTTCCAGAACATTTTCACTTCTTCTAAAAAAACCCACTGGAGAGCAAAATATACTTCACCTTCCAGCCTTTTGGTATAAGCAGGTAAGCACATCTGTCACAGTACAGCCTTCTGAGAGAGTAATAATCCACGTCGGTGTGGTTGAGGTCACTGCTAAAAGTTTTGCAGAACAAAAGCCGGACAAAAATGAGAAAGTCAGGCACAAAGGCAGAGGCAAAAGTTACACAACTTTTCTTGCAATTCTCATTTCAAAAATTGATTTTCAAAATGCATTTGCTTTAGTATTGAGCTATGTTGTCTCATTACTTCTCTTTCACGATCACATTTGGCCGTATCAATCACCATAATTGCTGTACCGTAAAGAAACTCTGTTAAAATTATGTCTGCAAAGATTTCACAGTTTGGTGCTAGGAAGAGCCTAGACCATTGACAAAGACTAAGAGTAGTCTAAAATCCAAATGTGTCTGCGAGTAATTGCCTTTGCCCTCGGGTCCATTTCATCCACTAACTCCAAAGGGGAACTGAGGAATCCTTTCCTCCATGCCACTGAGACTGGGTTCTCATTTAAAGTCTCTACCTACCACACAGCATCATGCTTTAGTCCTGCCTTGTCCATCTCCTGCTCTGGGCTCACGTCTCTGCTTCACAGGGCTCTATATAGACTGAGTAAATCAGTTTGTTCTCAAGGGAATCAGCAGATCTAGACACCAGCTGTAGTAAATCTAGTTATATTTTGCTCTGGACAACTGGCACTTGATCCAGTGCATAAACATGTTTGCCAGACCTGTTCACTGGGGAGGGTAAGAGGAATTGACAGCTCTCATAAGAAATGTATGTCATAAAAGCAAGGATGTTGTTAATATAAAAAAGGTAGTAAAAGTAATAAACCATATGGAACAACGACCAGAAAGAAATCAGAGTCCATCAACAGAAAAGCAGGAACAGGATAATTTGTTCCTCTGTCTCCAGATGCAGGACTTCATAATAAATCTTTGTACCATGAAGATAAAAGATATTCCAAACGTGTTTTAACCTTTTTTATATCTAGAGTGTATTTTAAGTTAAATTTCTAACACAGCTTATGGGAAGAGGTGCTGTGACTCTTGGCATCTCTCCCAAGACAAAGTACAACAAAAAAAGTCCCCAGAAATGAATCTGCAAGTCTGTCCATCGCTAAGTTGCCACCTCCTGTGTGTATTAGATGGTTTCTTTTTTAAAAAAATTAAACATTTCTTTTGTCCACAGGAATTTTGTCTTGTTCAGACCAGACTGATGAAGGTCTCTCATGGAGTTTAAAGTTCAACATTCTGCATCATCCACAATTTTAGATGCTACTTATCACATAGCACAAAGCCTACTTTGCAGGCAAATTTTCTCCTTTCCCCCAGCCCTAGAGCTTGTCATTAGAGTCCACCACACAAATGCATGTGTTTTTACCACACCACTACTAAACAAGGGGATATTATTCCCATTTTATCAAGTGGAAGCTATAATAAGGATTCAGCTTGAGAATGAAACGGGGATTCCCTCTGAGGTTTAGGGGGACAAAAAACCATGTTTGAAGTGGCACTGGTTCCCTTACTCTCACCTCCAAATGGCTTGTCTCTTCTTATCTGATGTCTGCCTGTGATACTTTGATTCAATCTCTTCTCTCAAGCCATCCTAGCCTCCCTCCCAAGTAGTCTGGGTAACCCAGTCTCTTACTCTACCCATATGCCCTTTTCACAGCTCTCCCTCCTCACCTTCACCTCAAAGCCAGACCCTTCCTTTGCTTCTCACCCAAAATCCTCTCCTCATCCTTTCCCAGCCTATTCCCCCCCATCTCTCTCCCCACCTTGTGCAGTACAGTCTCCCTATCTCTGGGGGTCTGCCAGGGCTTTGTTACCCCTGCCACCAATGCCCATGCTCACATTCACAAGACATGCTACCTGCCACCCTAACCAACCACTGCAGTATCTATCTTTGTTATTCATTTGTTTCTCAGTAGCCAGTACACAGCACACAGGAGGAAAGGGGACAGTAAATAAAGATCCGGTGCACCAGCTGGCTTACCCCTGTCAGTCCTGGTCTGGCTGTTTCTCAGACAACCAAGTCCACGTATCTTCTACCCTCCCTGGGATTGTCTTTCACATCCTGGGCCCCAGGGCCATTGCCTTCCCAGCAGCCCTGCTTACAGGAGCTAGGAATGGAGCAGGTGACTACGGACACGGAGCAGTGACTGCGGATGGTAGTGGAGCTGCTAAACTGCCGTGCCTGCACTGCAAAGAGCAGCTCATTGCCAGGACAAGCTTGGACAAGCCACCACCACTGCCTGTCTTGTTCCAGAAACAGGGCCGAACTCTTCCCTGCAGAGCAATGATGTGCTTATACCAGTGAATACAATCATACCTCCAGAAGATGGCAGGTAGCCTGGAGAAACAGACCAAATTCCTTAAACCACAAACAGTCAGGGACAGCCTTACAGCAGAATTATAGAACACCAGGTTGGAAGGGACCCTCAAGGATCATCTGGTCCAACCTTTCTTGGCAAAAGCACGGCATATACAAGATGGCTCAGCACCCTGTCCAGCTGAGTCTTAGAAGTGTCCAGTGTTGGGGAATCCACCACTTCCCTGGAGAGATTATTCCACTGTCTGATCGTTCTCATTGTGGAAAATTTTCCTCTTGTGTCCAGTCAGAATCTCCCCAGGAGTAACTTGCACCCATTAGCTCTTGTTTTTTCTATGTGATTCCTTGTAAAAAGGGAGTCTCCATCTTCTTTGTAGCCACCTTTTAAATACTGGAACATGGTCATAAGGTCTTACCTAAGACCTCTCTTCTCGGGACTGAATGAACCCAATTCCCCAGCCTTTCTTCATATGGCAGGCTTCTCAGTCCTTTGATCATCTTTATAGCCATCCTCTGGACCCTCTCCAGCCTGTCCACATCTTAGAGAGCACTAAGCAATCTGATTTCAACTACTGCCCATCCAAGGGATTAAAAGGACAATTGCTTACCTCTGAGGTATACAGTCCCATCTTATGAAAGTCCTTCCCCACACTTGGCTTCTCCTAGATTAGAGAAGTTGCTGGAGTTCACAGTTCTAAACTCAACCTTCTTTTTGAAGCAGCTGATGCTGGATACTAAATGAGTCCGATAACTGATTCAATCTCTGTACGCTCTCCTGGCTTATCTGTCACCCACCATGAAGAGCTGGCACAGTAGGGGAGGCATCCCCAACAAATTCACCTGATGCTGAGCCATGGGACATTGGCTTGTACAGAGAAATACCAAAGCTTCTCAGGTTGAAGACTAGTAAAGATACTAGAGGCAAAACTGTCCATGTCAGGCAAAGGGATAAACTGAAAGAGCTAAGTTTTTTCTCCCTTCCACCAAATGGGCAGACAACAAATGCTCACCAGGTTTGCTTTGCAAGTGAGGCACTTCATAAAATAGATCTAAGCACTTTCTGAATCTCAGCAATAGCATGGATCATTTCTGAGTCACACATCTCATGGAGATAACTCTTTGCAGGGGCTGCACCAGCCAAAACAGGATTAGCAAGTGGTAGAAATAAAAAGACATTTTCACACTTTCACTCTAGCAGTGAAAGCAGTCACTGTTTGAGTAACTCACAATGTGCAAAGTGCTTCCACTCCAAAAGATACCCAGGCTCAGAAAAAAATACATGTGATGGGATCCCATGCCACCAAAATGCTACAACATCTGAGAACAAGCGCTGAAACTGTTAAACTGCATTTAACGTTCTTGTTCTAAATCATTCAGGGGCACACGGAAAGTGCTGACTGCAAGACACCTTGTACTTGGGCTCTTGAGATTATGTAGAACAAAATGGCCTTCACTGTCTGAAATATACTGCAAACTGTCACTTGTCCTTGTATGCTACATTGTCATTATCCTTTAAGGAATTAAAATGGAGAGTCCAGCCAAAACAGGATTCCAACTTGCTTATTTCTGTGAATCCATATGGTGACACCATCCCTTCCTGAACAGCCCGAAAACTCAGTGGCAGGAAGGAAAACACACAGGGAGAGTGAGTTCTCTCAGCAGGTATATAGACCAGACATAGTCATTATACATCTGTTTGCACTTTGTGCGCTCACATGCTGCGAGGGACAAATTCTAGGGGAGACACCACACAGACACCTCTTCCTTGCCTTATTTACCCAGTGTCTTAGCCCACAGTGTAACCATAGTAGCTATTATCATGTTAAACAACGTTTGACAGATCAGCTCGGGAATTTTTAATTTATTCTTGTCTGAGTTTTCTCTTTTAGATTTTCAGTCTGTTCAGCATCTTCTGGCAGGGAGCTCCACAGCTTATTATGCAACCAACAAAGGATCCACACAAAATGATCCTCCCTTCAGTCTGTTTTAATACTACTTTTTTAAAAAATTTTGAACATTTTGCAGTTATGAGAAGCAGCATCTACTGTTTCTCTGCTCTCGCTCTTATTCTTGAACACGGAGGAACTAATCACAATCCTTTCGGTTGTTTTCTTTCCAGTCATATTTAAACTCTTCTTAAAGAGCATTCACCCATATCTTCATTCCCAGACCCCCTCCTCCTGTCCCTTCGCTGCTCCCAATGACAGGTAGTCTCTGAGACAGAATGCACAAAGCTTCATGCCATGTGCAAGTCTGAGACACACACGAGGTTTAAACAGCGGGATAACAATGTTGTCTGTTTTTCTCTGGATATCTTTCCTAATAATTACTCACATCCCATTTGCCTTTGTGACCATGCTGAGCTGTGAATTGATGTTTTCAGAGCGCTATACGTAATCACAAATCTTCAGCCCCTCTTTGTAAATGGTACATGATAATTTAGAGACAAACAGTACATAAGCATATTGAAGGCTCCCCACACACACACACACTGACATCATTTTGCAGTTAAATAAAGTGAATTTTCTTTGAGAGATCATTCTGCATCTCCTCAGTCAGTTTGGACCATCCAGAATGGGTCTGTATCAGCAGTAAGCTTGGCCACCTTCTCCTAGATCCCTTTCAAAGACATGGAGGAGTTTCCACAGGCAAGCTCTTCCCGTGGAGAAAATAAGCATTTATTCCCCCTCTACCTTTTAAAACATTTATTAATATGCTTTCCTTCTAGCTTCATCACAACTCCATTTCTTATTGCCATGTCCTCACTAATTCTGTTCTTAGGATTTCTTGCTAATGTGCCTGGTAGATCTTGTCCCCTGAAACACCCAGTGCCACCACCAAGTTTGCAGAACATTTCTGAGCTACCCTGAGGACTCTGCAGTCTTTAGAGATTTATTCACCAGCCTAATGTAACTCCATCTAATTTTTCTCCCTCTTTACCAGATAGCACAGATGCAAATTTAACAACCTGACAATCACTGAGAACTTTTGGAACATTGCTCAAGTTACTAGTGTCTTTATTTCAATTTCCTTCTTAGGTAGGACATGAAAAATCTCATTAGTTTCATCAATAAAGCTTCTGTCTCTTAGCATCTGCCCTTTCACACCCCCACAGATAAGGAAAATTAAAAAAACTCTCAGAAAGTCAAAGTTCTTAATTAAGAGGAAAAAAAATCATACCATAAAAGTTAGCAAGTGAATAGCAAATGAAGTGGCTGCACTGGAGAACATATGTTCGTTCTGTGGAGACACTCCAGCTGACGCCAAAGGCACACTGGCTGCTCCCATGCTTGTCATAGCACCAGTTGACTCATTTCCAGGAAGACGGGAAGCTTTAGCAGGATCACACTGCAGTTTAGCTCTGCAATGGAGTTGAAATTATTGAGAATCTGTCGCTGCTTCCAGATACGCTGGAAACACAGACATAAAATTGCTTGGATGTTTTTAAACCAGAATCCTTACACTTCTGGCAACCATAAGAGCTTAGACCACTGAGAATAACTATATGGTCTTGAAAAGACAAGTTTAATCCAGACGACCTCTCTACGCTTTACACTAAGACTAGGGTTTAGCTAAAAGCATAATTCCACTGCAAGAAGTGTAGGGGTTTATGCAGATTTTTTATTGTCTTGCTAAATCAGTGTCTGAAGATATCACATCTTCTCATCTGAACTGGCAAACCTAATGCTGTAGAAGAAAACATGCTATGTGGTCACTCAGGTTTCCAGGAGAACTAACCCATGGTCATAAACATGCTGGTCACCCCTGGGGATTGGTACCTACCCTCTAACCCCATTTTCCTACCTGGCACTGAATCGGCAGGTCTCCCTAAGAGATGTCTGCTCATCAGATACATGTTACAGCGTGCTGCAACTGGGTCTGCTGCAGTTCTTGCACTGTACAGGTAGACATAAATGCTAGAAATGGATAGACTCGGGAATTACATGCACTTTGTATATGCAGTTTAATTCCTCACTCAGGCACCTATTGGACTAGAGACACCACAGGTACCTTCCCACCAGCGTATCCAGGAGTCCACCTGGACAAACCACTGGATGCTATACAACAGAGCAGGCAATGGCCTTCACCTGACAGACCATCAAGAAATAAAACAGGCTCCTAAACTCTGCAAAGAAGTGGCCTTAAAATGACTGAAGTTATCTAAAAGCCAGATGTTCCAGCTTTTCTAGACAGGCCTCAGTATGTCACTGTACTTAATAAATCATAAAAACCATTTCCATTTTCCTTCCTTGGCTTATGTCTATGCATCCTCAGTTGCTTGTGCTGTTTAATCTCCTCCTAAACAAGTCAAGAGATGACATCAAGAAGGCTGTGGCACAGCAGCACTGTTAACCAGGGATAACTGTGGGGAGCAGACAGACAGGAAGGCAAACATCAAACGGCAGCTGCTTTGCCAGCAGAGAGCAGGGGTATCAGCAAAGATGCCATCTCTGCCAACCAGGTTTTTCCAGGCTGAACCAGGCGTTTTCAGAGTAGGCCCCAAAAACAAGGTTAGAAGAAAAAAAAAATCTAAAACAGTTCTGAAGAAATGAATGCTCTCGGGAGGTATGGTGAACCATTTCTAAACCAAGAGCTAACTTTTACAAAGAGCTTTTGTTAATTAGCATCACCTTCATTAGTGGAAACAACATACCCCGGGGAAGGGAGGGCAGGACACTGGAATAGGAGCTCATCTGGATAAACCTTCAGGCTGCAGCCCTGACCTGTACACACAGGCATACCTTCATACAGCAAGATATATGACCATTGCCTCTTTTTGTGCTACATGAACACCTACATTTGCAGCACAAGATCCCTGCCCCATACCCCCACCTTCTCCTGCCACATGGCAGACAACCCACACAGTGTGGCACCGAGCAAATTAGAGCTTTGGAAAGCATCAAGTCTTTCCTTCACATCCCTGTCCCATCCACTATAACATGCAGACGACTAGGCAGGGAGTGACAAGGTCTAGAGACAATGCTTTTTCCTTCCAGAAATCTCATTGTTCCAGTTAAAAGGCTTTCCAAGTGCTGTGAACAGGTTATGGATACTCACGGTCTGTAGTAAAACAGAAACAGAAAATCGGTTAGTATCAGAGACATCCAGGCATTTTTCTGAGACTTCTATGCTCTCTTAGAGACGTCCTAACACCCTGCCTGTCCCCATCCTGGGGATGATGCCTGAGGAGAGGAGCAACTCACAAGTGAGAACAGGCGTTGCCTGTGCAGGGACGGAGTCTTGGTCAGGGGCTATACCACACCTCTTCCCATGCAACTGCTTTCATGCTTGATACAGTATATTTCATGTGCCTGTAAGCCTGCCTCAGCCAGCTCCTTCCAGCTGTGGATTGTATCCCTCCCTTTGGAGAGAAGGAGGACTTTTATGGCACTTTGTAAATGTTATCCCACTCTCCTTGACATAGGAAGGAGGGGAAAATAATGCTTTTTACTGCCCTCTGCAGTCTCCCTCCCAAAATACAGCTGTCTAAAGCCCTCCTCAGGCAGAGGCTTAGCATGGAAAATTTTAGCCCCAGAGGTGAATGTTTCAGAAAGTTATAGGGAAATGAAAACACAAGGGATTGAATAGAAACTGGTTTGTGACCTGCGTGCCAGTGGTTGCTACTAGACCTCAGAGCAGGGATTGCTTGTAACAAGGTGAAAACAACCTTCCTTACATCACTCACAAAGGTTAATCAGAGACCCTGGAAATTTTGATTTATAGATTATATATACACCTAATAAACATGTATTTGCTATTATACATCAGAAAACATCCATACAGATGAGACATTGCTAAACTAGAGCTGTCAGGTATTTATTTTTGCAGTCACTAGAAGTAGTGTTACTGAACTATCCAAACGAAGCCTTCAACAGCAAGAAAAATAAACTCCAAATTAGTTTAAATGAATGAATTCATAATAATCACTGCTAAAGTATCAAGTGATCAATCTCTGTCACCACTGCCTTCCAGTCTTGAATATTAAACTAGCAGAAGACAAAACAGGGCAAAGATTAGGGTGTCTGTCAGGATGGTAAATCTGGAGCCAGCCCACTACCATGAAAGAAATGCTTGGATCTGTGCCTCTGCCCTGGGCCTGCTGGTGGGTAACAACAGTCATCAGTTCTCTATCAAACCTTTGGATCTTGGAAATACAGCGAATTACAGATTAGCTGAGGTGGGAAGGGACTGTGGTCAGACTTGGATGAAGTTCCTCGGGGCCATCTCCAGCTGAGGTATGAGTGGTTCCAAGGATGGAGATCTACAGCCTCTCTGGGCTTCCATGCCCATATTTGACTGCTCCCATGGGGAAAAGGGATTTCCTAGCGTATCTTCCTATTTTCCTCTGGCTGCTGACATCATCCCCTTTTTTATGCCTCAAGGAAAGAGTGGGGATGTTGGGGGCAGTGCTGATACGGTGAAGGCCAGTGCTGTGCCTCACATGGCGAGGGTCTTCTTGGTATTAGGAGTAGTGAGAAGATGAGAGTTGTCTCTGATGCCCAAGACGCTCCTGAAACATCCTCTCTTGAGGAACATCTTCCCACCCACAAAGGCGTGGTTCACGGTGGGTGAGGGGAGCCACTTCTCCACTCAGGGCCAGTCAGATGTTTCACTTCTGAAGGCCCAGAGGCCACCATTTAATCAACTCACAAAAAAAGAAGTGGCTGGTGTATGTTTCTGACAGTACAAAATGAAGCAGCAGGCAAAATCAGCTTCCTCCTTTACCTTTCTGACCTCCACCTGAGAGTGAAGCAAACATTTTGGGCAGATAGTGTTGAGGAAAGGAAAAAAATAGAAAATGTAATCATTGATCAGACATGCTGTGTAAGACTGCTGCTCTGCCAGCCTGGAGCTTGCTTTCAGACCCTTGAGAACATGAAAGAAATTATTAACCATTACCTAGCAATTATATTAATTGCATATTAAATCTGTCCTGGTTTGTATGTACTACATTAACAATATTAACCAGCCATATGTGAAGCATAAGCAGTAATACCTAGCAGTAAGAAATTCTGTTTTCTCCTCTGCTTTCCTCACTCTTTCCAGAGAGGTGGTGAAGCAGAAGGCCACCCATGGAAGCTGAAACAACTCTCACTTCTCTGAGCAGAGTAAGAAAGCGGAGGCTTGGGATGTCCCAGAGTTCTGTACTTCCAGCTTTATGGCCCCAGCACTGGCAGTGTGAGCCATTTCATGCTTTTCGGTGGAAGGTGATACTTTTAGGCTTTGTATTTCAGCTTTATAGGCCATGAAATACTTCTGAAATGCTTCATCCTTGACAGGTTTATGGGCAAAGGTTTATCTTCCTTTAATATTTAATCACGTTCATGCACAAATGACCTGGTTTTAGTCACACTAATGCTGACATACCCTTGCATCACTCTCTGGATTTGAATATTTTTCTACTTCAGTTTGTACTATTGCAACAGAGGGGTGTGCAAAGAACTGCCCTTTTCCAGCCCCCATAGCTGTAGCTTCTGCCTCCAGCAAGGCTTACACACATCCAGGAGAGATCAGAGCCTGAAGCACAGAGATGCCACAGTGAGAATGGAGACGCCTTCCACTGGGAGACCTCTGCAGCCTCAAAAAGGAAAGCATTTCAGTTTTGCCCGTTGTCTTCAAACACGTGCATGGTCTCATTGAACTGAGTCACACGCTGCAAGTCACCAGCTTGCCAGACTAGGACATTCTTTTGACTGATGTAAAAGGTAGATGAACAAAGCTGTGAGGGTGTCTCCCGCTACCCATTCATGCATGGAGTGGGGCATGAGGCTGCTGGGATTTGTGGTGAAGGGTCAGCAGAGCAGTGCGCAGGCCAGAGTTCAAAGGGATGAGGAGCAGGACCATGTGGCATGCCCAACACAGTGCTTTGCTATAGTGAGACACTCATGCCTACAAAGAGCTGAGAAACACTGGGCACCATGAACATAGAGGGGTAGGTACCGTCAGGGAGGCTGTCAGAAATGGAAGAAGTGCTCAGGCTGCCTTAGGAAGAGCCTTTCCTCCACTGAGGAGTTAATAGCATGCATCTCTGGTGGTGGTAAGAGAACAGATAGCAAGGTCAATGGAGTATGTGCACATGGAATCTCTTGTCTCAAGGGTATTCAGGTGTCACCCCGAGAGTTCTCTCCCTACCCTTCAGGTAGGACACTTGCAGAGAGCCCCAGTACATCTATGGACTGTACAAGGTTGACAACACCAGGAAGAAACCCAGATCTCTTCAACAGGCAGCATGGTCTGGAATGAGGGGTGCTGCAGCAAGCAGTGGGCAGCTGCCAGTTATTCCAGCACGAGCATGGGCTGGGTTTTCTGCTCCTGGACTGACTTCCCCTGGGAGCCAAAGCTTCTTGCTGCAACTGGCCAGAAGACAGCATAAGAGGGAGACCACTGACACACTGAGGAAAGTATTACTGGGAAGATGTGAGGTGTGAGGAACATCTTTGCTGGGGCTCCCACAGAGGTGCCATCCCCTCCGTCTGTGAGCATGCCTGGCTTTGTCAAGCTAGCATGGAGCTAGTGGGTAACGGTGGCTGTGGATCAAAGTATATTTTCCCAGTGAAAGTGATTTTGCTGGATTTAGACACTTTAATTTTAGCAATACTCATCAGTGTCTCTTCATGCTGATTACAAGGTTAGTCTCCAAAAGCACTGTTTCCACAGAAGTGCTGATTAATGTTATCACACCAACAAGCTGATGAACAGAAGTGAAAACACTTTAGAGAAAAGTTGTCAAAATCTCAGCACCCCGGCATGACTTCAGAAGAAAGGGAGCCCCTGAGCCACACTCTTCCTCCCACAGGATGGAAAACTCCTTCCTAATCCCAAAGGGCTAAAAATGACCGCTGGGATTCCCAGGATGAAGGACACCTTCAGGCAAAATTCTGTGACTGAGCTTTCTTCAGATAAAGCACAAAGATGGGGTCTCCTGTCTGTTCAGAATAAAGGAGGATCTGGCCATAAGCAAAGTGTAGAGCAGCTAAATTTCTGAAATTCACAATATTCAACCACTCAAAGCTCCAAAATCCCTTCTGGCTGCAGAATGACTGGCAGAGCTGTACTGTGACATTCAGTCATGGCTGAACAGAACCTGCCCTTGGGTGCCTGTTCCTAGCTAGGTTGCTGTGATTGGAGGTGTGCAACTCCATTCTTTCTGCCTCTCTTCCCTTCATCCAGCATGTTGAAACCTTCAACTGTTGCTTTGCTACACTTCCATCACGTTTGCTCATGTTTTCCGGGACAGATGAATTTTTATGCTGTAGCCGTTGCTGCATGTGCCACCTGCTTCACTGGTGAAAAAAAAGGATGGTTTCTCCTAACTGCATTATAGCCCTACTTAAAAACCTAGCAGAATAAGACCTATCTGTTCTCTGTACCTCCAGTAACAGACAGAATTTGCCCCCTAAATCCAGAGAAACGCAACAATAGAAACAAAGTCTTGTAGTTTCTGTTTTGCACAGGAATGAACCAGAATGGAGAAAGGCCAAATGAGATTACTCAGCTTCTGCCTGTAAACCAAGCTTCCAGTTGCTAATGCACCCTGGCCCAGGCATCTCTGGAGCAGTGTTGGTTTTCATAGGAAAGGGTCAGCACTACCACAGAGCAGCCCTCTCCCTGCACTGTCCTGGCTGTATAAAGCAACTGGACTGCAGGATTAGCAAAGGCCTGAAGCTGTAAGCAAGGGACGGTCTGTAGGCAGAGGCAGTGAGTTGGATTTAAAAGCAATGCAGCAGGAAAAGCCATGTGAAAGAGAACTTTCCGCTTTCACATCAAGTACAGGTTGAGAATGATTTTTTTAATTACATGGACTCATACAGTCTGAGAGAACAGGTTGGTGTTTGGACAGAGAACAAGAGCACCAGAGAGGAAGGAGGTGAAGAAGTGGCTTAGACCCCGGTGGTGGTTAGGGAAGAAAAGAAAGTGTGGTGGTTCTGATCCACCGAGGGGCAGCTGGACAAAATTCCTATGCACTTGTCCTGGGTTGCAGTGTATTCTATTACCATCCTCATGAGCTGTTGAAATCAGGTGGGGCAGTGTTTCCTTGCCTCCCCCCAGACTATCTTTCTGCTAACAGCCCATCAATGCCATGCAGCATGACTCGTTATCCCATTGTGAGATGCTCCACCCAGAGGGAGAAAACCAGCATTCCATCCTGGGTATAACCTGAGATTCTGAATACCAGATCTCTCTTTTCCACTGGAGGACAGGAGCTGCTTAGCCACCACTGGACTTTTCTGAGGAAGAGCAGATCTTTTTTTCTACAGGATCACGGCTTCGGGGGGACTGCAGCCACCACCCTGATTAACAGGGTGTCAGGCTGTATCCTGACTCTGTCAGTTTAACCCAGTACTATCTGCCTTTATAATATTTTTTTTTTCCTTATTAAATTGTTATTCTGATTTGGTGTCTCTCACTAGTTTGTTTTCAAACTAGCACAGATTTTGGCGCCCAATGTGGGGCTGGCTGTTGAGAAAAGTCAGAATTACAATTTTGTATTGTAAAAGCCACCTACTCGCTATGATGTTCAACTTGCTTACATGGGTCTTGTACCTAGCTCTCGATATTTTTCTGCACATGGGGAACTATCTGCCGATTTTAATGCTCCTGTGTAGACCAGGGTATGGTATAAAATTTGCTTTATTAGTCTATTATGCCTACTGCATGATAACCTCCAAGACAGTGAACATAATTCGGAATACATACTCAACTTTGTCTGCATGTCCTACTATAGGCTGCTACATCTGGGGCCTCAACAATCACACCCATACCCTGGGGGGAGGATTAAAGAGTGGTTTTTTCCAGCTTTCTGAGAAACAGTAGGAGTCCAGTATGCTATTTGAAGCAGTATCTCTAATTGGGAAATTTGTAATATAATAATGAAATAATGTAGTTTATCATTAGTTGTAGAGGTGGAGCTACTGAGCCCTTAAAAAAACTTCTATTCTGCCAAGTGTTCAACAGGTGTTTAGGAAAAATCTCAAACACTCAAGGTAATCCGTGTGTGGGAATATACAAGGAATTTCCTTCTCCTGCAATGAATCAAAAACACCAAGACTGAGGATGACATTTTCAATGCAAGTGGCCTGAGTATGGGCACCTACATTCAGCCTTAGATATCTAAATGCCTGAATATGTCTTCCACCAGCTTTCTTTCATTCAGGGAGCCCAGTCTGAAGCAATCAATTAGGTTCCTAGTATTTTCTTTACTCCCAGTTGCCACTATAACATACAATAATAGTGACATATTCTTAGTCTTGCCCTTTCACTGTAGCCCTTAACATTCCCATTTGAACAGCAGAGATAACAAAGAGCAGAGCTAAGGTTAATTACGCAGCTACTTTCCTGACCTGTGGCACAGGGCTCCCTGGGAACATTTTTGTCCTTTATCAGCCCTTTCTGAAACTGAAACTTAGGGAGTATGGAAGGTAGGAAAGAGAACGCAGATTTATTCATAAATACATCCGCAAGGAGCTTCCAAACTGCAGCTTCTACTCTCCAGTGTTTCAGGCATGTCCCACAGTGGCTACTGTAATATCAGCAGAATGCATACTCCTGCTACTGCTGCTCATCTGGGAGTAGTCACGTGGCTCTTCTAGAATATCTCTCTCTCCAGAAATTTGACTCTTAACCTTCCCTTGCTGCAGACATAATGTATATTGCCTTGACATGCTTCCAAGTAAGAAACATGCAAACCCCTGACCTATAAGCAAAGCAAAGGAAAAAAAAAAAAAAAGTTCTCAGTATAAAATTATGTGAGCCTGCAGGAAAGGGAGAAGAGAAATCTGCCTTGGTCATCTCTGGTTTCCCTCACCTAGGAATTTGAAAAAAATAACAAAATATTACTCTGGGGAAAAGGAAAAAAAGAGAAAAGGTGTGCTGAGGTGCAAATCCAAAAAAAAAAAAAAAAAAAAAAGAGGGGCTGGCAGAAACAATTATTTATTTATTTTTTCTCATTTATGTGTCAGATGAAGCTGAAAGCTGCCAGATAGCTTCTTTTCGACAGCTTGAAGTTACTGTTGAGAACAGATCCATGTATGGAAGCAAACGCAGAAACGCATAGATCAGCTGAGATCCAGCATTGCAAACCATCTTTAGAGACACTTAAAGGACATGCACCCCAGCTCCTTTCTTCCTGGTAAACTTAGAGACAGTATCATATGAGGGCTTTTTTCCGTTCTGCTTTACCCACAGCTGCTGAGACTCGGCTGGGGTAAGTGAAAAGCAATTCAAGCATTTCTGGGGAACCCCTAGGTATTCAGTCAGACGGACATCCTGAGAAAAGCTGTCAATCTGGGGCTATGGGATGACTCAAATAACTGGATAGCAGTTAAGCTCTCTGAGTAAGGAACATGACATAACAGCTTTGCTGCTGGAGGGACAGAAACTTTTCAAGTGTCTGAAAGAGGCAAGAGAAAAATGTTGGAAAACAAGCATGTTATCACTCATGAACTGCATTGACAAGCCAACTGATGTTAGAGCTTCGCTGGACAGAGGGACAGAGGGAGGTTTCCAGTGTCGGAGTCCTTTTGTGTTTTTATTTAGAAAATTATCATAGAAATAGATGAGGGTTTTTTCTTCTCTGGTCTGTCCTACTTTCGTTTTGAGAAACATGTGTCATTTGGGTTGAGCTGACTGGACATTAGGAAGAACTTGTTGGAAACGTCTGTTGTTTTTCTTGGCACTGGAAGGCAGTTTCTCAATGTTTCTTTGTAGATTTGAGGTTGATTACATCCTGTGCAGGGATTTTTTGGGTACAGTTTTAACTGTCCTTACAGTGTTGTGAAAGTCGATGCAAGCAAAAACAGCTGTGTGCTATTGTGTATATTTCCAAAGCACTAAAGTAATAGCTCTTCTTCAAACTACCACTGAAATGTGTTAGTTCTGTGAACTGGGCACTGTCAAAAAAGCAGAGTATGCCCTTGGCAGAAAGGCTTTCTCCATGGAAGTGTTTTGTTAAAAAGAACACAAAAAAAGCTTTTTGTAGCCTTAGCTTAAAATCTTGCTGGTTTGCAGTGGTACAGTTAAACTGGTGATTTTTCTTTAAATGCTCCAGAATGTCATTTGGGTAACGGTTCATGTGCTTTCAGGTGTTATAATAGAGTATTCGTACTCCCACTGCAAAGTGCTGGGTAAATCTATCTCATTTTTCAGGTGGTTAATAGACTGGAAAAAACGTTAGAGCAGGTGAAGTGAAATTATACAGAAAGAACTGGAAATGATATTGGGAATATGAGTGAAATTGTAGGAGATTTCCGGAGATATCAAGGATGATTTTAAAGAGAAATTACTAGACCACAAATGTCATAAAAGTTTCCATTCATGAATGTAAATGCTTTCCCTTGTAATTACATAAGAAGAACATAATGGAAGTGTCTGCTTGTAACTCCATAGTCTGCAGGACCTTGAGTACAGCCCTTGTTTCCCCTTATTTAACTAGTATTTCCATGGATATTCCCACATTTTTCGGTTTTATACTCACTGAAATACAAATCTTCTCTTTGTCTTGCTTCCTCTCAAGTGCTCAAATACTCAAAATTAAGATGCAGCTGAAATTTCTCTGTGCCAGGCAAACTTTGATTTTTTTGACAGGTCCCTTTTAAATACATATCACCTTGGCTATAGAAATGCCAGCACAGAAATTAATCTTTAAGTAATTGGGGTCAATAGATGGCTTTTCAATTGCTATTGCAAACAAACCTTTTTGCTGTTACTGCGATGAAGGAACACTTCTGCATTTCACACTTCCTCAGATTACTTCTATTTTCTGTTGGATATGGTTCTGTTTTATAGGTTGCTGTCAGCCTGCTGATAGATAAAAGCTTTTCCACAGTTTTCCTTTTTTTTTTTTTTCTTTTTTCTCCCTGTCTCTTTGAGGCTATAGACTATGTGCTTCCCTCTCCCTGGAGACAAAAACAGGTGTGCATGGTCCCTGAGCAAAGCATTACACCACAGTTGTGCTGGGCAGGTTGGGAAGAGGATGCCGGGATGGAGCTGGAAAAGCTGAGACCTATTGAATCCGATGTTCCCATTTGGCCCAGGGCCCGGGGCAGTGTGACCCAGTAGAAAAAGCCACGGTGGCAGGAGTCATCACTGGTACCCAGTCCCAGGGCAGACCGCTCTTTGTGCCCCCCTCCTTCCCTCCCTCTACCAAAGCATTTTCAGGCAGGCTGTCTAATGTTCATTATTATTGTTATCAGTGTACTGGCTATTATTAATGTTTACTATTGATCAGTCACGGTATCGCTAGTGGTTTTTTGGTCCCTTGTGCAAAGCTGATGTGATCTCATTCAGAGACCCTGGATATGAATATAAATAGTCATATAAAGCATTAGCGATAGTATCACTAACATGCCTTTTACAAGTGACTAGTTATTATGAGGAGTGCAGCCTCCGAGCATCCACCATGAGGTCCTCCCATGCACCATTCTTTGACAGAGTGCAAGAAGGAGAGGGGGAAGGGGGAGCTCTGCTCTTTCTCACAATCAGAGTGAGGATGCTGAGCTGAGTCGTGGCAGCACAAAACCCAGGGGTCAAGTAACAAGGTGAAATGCTGGGGTTTCAACCCCAAGCCCCAAATTAAGGTTGACACATGGGTGATTCCCACAGCCCTTCACAAAGGGGGGTGAGTTTACCTTTAAGCTTCCCTCCAGGGTGCGGCCGGCCTGGCAGGGAGAACCGTTTGGGTAAACACAAAGGTCAGGTGTCCCACTGAGGGATAACAGCTGGGACCCCTTGCAGGAGGGGCAGTGTCTGTGTGTGAGGGGGATGCCCTGTGCAGAGTTCCCTGTTGGGGAAGGACCTCCCGCCTCCCTGGGACTGGGCTCCACTCAGCTCTGGCCTTTGTAAACATGAGCTGTGTAGAGATTCAGTATGTGGCTTCCTTGGTCTTATGTGTTTGGCTGGTTGACTCGGTTGTCTCCCATCCCTTCTATGGGAGACTGCATTTCACCATTTATTCCATCCGTTGTTGGTTGTGTGGTGTCGTTGTTGGGGTCATTGGGATTGATGTCGATTGTGTATAACCTGATTGACTTGTTTGTACCCCCAGCGCTCACCTGCGTACTGACCCTTTTGTGTCAAATACGATTTGGTGATTGGTTCATCTTTATGCTGGCTGTGTCCTTTATGCTAGGCCTGATAATTGGCAAAACACAAGGACAAAGCTGAGCTCAGTGCTTATTCTTGCTAGCTATGGACAAGGGTAAAGCTGCCCTCACCCTGGTGGCACTTGGAGCAAGTAAGAATATGTCGTGTGCCTCATGCAAAGAGCTAGAGGCACACAGGTCTAACAGGTGCACTGGTGGCTTGTGTTCCTAAATTTTAGTGGCTTTCAAAAAAAACCCAACACCCTTAATTTTTGGACAGCAGGTCTGAAGCAGTCTTTGCACCAGACATCCACAACTGGTCCCTGACACCAGAGTTTCTCACGAGAAGGGGTGTATAGTGTGCCCAAGAAGAGAGCATACTCAAATCACAGAGAGGAGAGCTACGCCATGAAGTCACTCAGTAAGGGTTTCACAAAGTGGCTCTGGCTTGAAGTAAGTTCACTATATATTCCCCTCCTTCAGACAACTTCAATATTTTTATGGTGATTCCTGAAGGATGGAGTTCGGGCACCATCTCTGTTTTCAGTAAGTCAGAAGCTTAGTGCAGATTCTGGGGACACACTGACAGACTGATCCGCTTCTCTGGCCAGATACAATTTAATGCCTATGTTGTAGAGAAATGGGCTTTATGTGATGGCTCTATCTGTTCCCAGTTTAGAAACCTGCAGACCCATTTGCCAGTTCAAATCTGATTTGTCCAGAGAATTGAGTCCTGAGAAATATGATGTTCCAAAAAAAATCTGAAAGTGGGCAGCTGTCTTCTTTAGTTTTCTTGCTCCCAAACATGATCTGCCTGTTCTCGTCTCTCCCCCTTCAGGGTAAAGAACAATGGTCTCTCTGGGGAGGGTCTCACCAGAGAACTCACAAAGACAAGCAGTTTTCTAGAAGGAACAGCATTTTGGGAAAAGTTTGTGTTTGCAGGCTGCATGTAAAATACTGTAGCATGTCCCGTGGTGCTCGCCACTTGCAATCTCATGCATAGCAGCACAAATATTTCCAGTGTCTTTTATGCACCTGCGGCCACAATCCTTTTGAATGAGAGAAGAACTTTAGATGGGAAGTGAAAATAGCCTGTGTTTTAAAGAAACTGTGCTGCCATTTTTGTTTTGCTGTGTTAAAACTCTGGGCCATTCAGCCTCACAAATTTTTTCTTCTTTATAAAAATGTTGTGTATAATAACTGACTGCACAACATGGAGAGATGAATAAATAACCCTTGATGGCCTCTGCTGGTCTAAATCCAGCTGTCATTTCTGGTCACTTACAGACATGAATTACTCCTAAATTTCCATCCCATGACACAAGTTGCCTTAATGCCAAGCTGGAGACAAAAATAGCTCTGGATGATACTAAGTTTTTAGGTACTCAGCATCTCACTAGAAAACTGAACCATGGTATTGTTGAATTGCTCTCACACAGAAGGAATCCCAGTGCTAATGCAGACAAGGCATTCAGCAAATGGAGAAGGCCTCTTTACAAATTCAGGAAAAATTAGTCTGAGTTCAGAGTTGCATGCCTCTGAGCTAAAAAGCTCAGTTTTAGAGGTGCCCAAGATGTTTTCCCTAAGTGGTCAGCAAGATGTGCCAGCAGGCTGGCCAGGCACATGGCTGCAGAGATCTGCTGTTCCAGTGTCCTTCGGACGGACTCCAGCCATGAGCCTCACTCTTCAGACCCACCATGTGCTGATCGGTGCTGCTATAGAAAGAGGCAACAACATGACAGTTTTAAGCAGTGGTGCTGTTTTCTGCTGATTTACAGGTAAAGCAGGCAATTTATGGGCTGACATTAATTTTCGAGTTAGAAACTGAGTATGATTCTAGCAACACATGGGGGGAGAACATAGCAACAATATAGTAAACCAGGAGGTTTTCAAAACTTAGTTTATTCTTATCTAGGGCTCCAACCATCACTGTGATCTAATCATAAATGTATTGTTATTGGATGGAGTCACTGCAGGGCAAAGCTGAAGCTGTTTTGATTTCCATACTTCAACATATTTGGATCTCTTTTTTTATATTTAATGCTGAACTTCCTCATGAGTTTGGGATGTTTGTTTTTAGGATCTTTACCCAATCCTTGGAATGCTGAACTCTGATGTTGCTAACATAAAATGCAGGTTTCCATTTGTGATCTTTATAGCTGAGCCTTTTTCCAGAGACATGAGGGGAAGGGAAGAATTTCACTCTGGAAAGCTTGGCATCAGTTTACTTCTGCAGAAAGGTGGGCATAGTTAGAAGGAAGATACAGAACTGGGATTCTGGAAAATATCACAATTTGGGTAAAGGTACAGTTGGAAGACATATGCCCCAGACTAGTTTGTGTTCCACTCAGCTTAACAATGACTAATGACATGTCTGTAAATACCTGAAGAGGATAAATGCTCAAGAACTTCTGCCAAGGAGTGCTGTTCGGGTATAGATTTTTCCCTACCAGGCTGGGAGATTCAGTGCTTGGGTTGTTTTACTCCCCACAGGAATATACTATATTGAACAGTGTGTAGAGCCTTTTTCCTACCCTCAGCCTCCCAGTGCTTTCAAGCCCCTCATCCTCTGCAGGATGAGTTTCACCAAAAGTTTTGTGCCTGGGATGCTTCCCGAGTTATCCCACAGACAGAAGTATGCCCTAGAAGTTGCAGACTAATCCCACATGACACTACTGCACACCATTTCCTGCTCTTCCAGAAAGTTGTCCTTCCTTTCATCAGGTTAGGTTTTTCTTTCCCTCCTATATAAGCAAAAGCAGGAAACTAGAGGAAAATGTGAAAATGAAAAAAAAAAAAAAAACAAAAACAAAACAAAACATGGAAAGTGTAAGAATGTGGCCTGCAAATCTATTGCTGCCTTTCTATCATTCTAACACATCAAGGCCTCCTTGAGTCCCTGCTGGAAACTGCTGCAGATGAAATGTTCCCCTTTTGCTTTCTTCTCTACCTAGAGGTATATCAGACACTCTTCTGTTGCAATATGGGCAGAAGGGGGTGGTGGTCTCCTCTTTGTCAGCTAGATGGGTCCCTGCACACTGCCTGGACACATGCTGCCATCCTGGGTACCTGTACAGCTCCTAACCCACTGGGACATGGGCTGGGATCCTTTGATGCAATCTACCTGAAAATGCTCCTCCAGGCAGATGAGTCTTCCAGGCTATGGAGAGATCTCGCCAAGATGCTGAGTTTTATCCGTAATGTTCATCAAGCATTAGGAAGCAAGGGACAGGCCATGAGCTCAGTGGAGGTGATGGGGGGGCCTGGCCCACAGCGGTTTGGGCAGAGCTTCAGTGTGTCAGGCCTCAGGCGGGAGCCTAAAGGGTTCTGAAGCAGACAAGGGGGTGTGCTTGTCCACCTGAGGCAGCTCTGACCACTCTCAGGCTTTCTGCAGCGGCCAGGGCTTGATAGATCAGTCTCACCTCTTGCCCACCAGCCTCTTCACCCTTCCAAATCAGCTTGGTTTGATGCCTGTTTCCAAAAGCAGCAACCATGCATCAAGGTTTAGGCTTCAGTGTGGGAATAGGGGACCTTTCTCTATGAAACAGCCCCCTCCCATGCTGATTCCCAGCGTCAGCAATTGCCATATCCGTACACAGGAACAAAGAAACAAAACCAGGGTGACATCTACTTTCCCAGTAATTCTCATCTCATTGTTTTCGCTGCAGTTTGGCAAGCATGATATTAGAGACACACCATGTTATCTTTTTGGCTTACAGAAAGACTCCAAGCAGAGATCTTGTCCTTCTGCCCTAGATGTGGCAATAAGCATTTGGATTTGCTGCTAGCATCTTGAGACTGCCAACATGTACGCAGTAAAAGTAAAGCCTTCCTGTGGCCACAGACCACAGCATGCTAGTGATCTGCTGTATCACCCGGTTCTTTAGTGAGTCATTGTCAGTGCTGAGAAATACACTCAGTTGAGGAGGTGCTAACAATAACACTGGATGTGAGAGACATTTGTTTTGTTCGGGTGTAATTTATTCCATATGGTCCTTTAAAGCATGTTAAATGTTAAGTCACTTTGGCCTGCCAACTATTATTTCAAGATGACCTCCAGGATTTAGCCAGCTTTTTAGAGCATAACTATTTGAAGAAAGACCTTGAAAGCATCTCTGTCCAGGATAAATGCCCCCCCAGACAGATGTTCTGTATTGCCCTATCATTAGATGGATAAGTAGGTCTCCATTTTTATTGATTTTCCAGAATAGTGATGATGACTGCTTCTCCGCTGCCCTGCCGTGACACCTTTTGGATGTAAGCCATGTGTTATACCAATGTTCTGGCACAGGGCAGAAGCCATAACCTGACCAAGGAACTAACAGAGATTTAACTTCTAGCATTTACCTCCCATGTTTTTCCAAGCTGCTGATGAGCCAAATCTTTGTGGAAACCTTCTAGCAGGTGTTCCAAATCTTCTTGGTGATGTTAATTCATGGGCAAAATAATGCAAAAAGAGAGATACGCAGCTGTGAAAAGTGTCCTTGTTTCACTTTCTGTCTACATTATTCAAAAATTTAACACAATGGGCTCCAGCACCACCGTGGATCCTTGTGTGATGTCTGGCACTTGTGTTCCTGCCATGTTCTGTACTGGGCCTAGTGCACAGCACAGCTTGGAAAAAAAAAAATGCATTAAAAGGTTTCTCTTGTTTTGAAACACTTTTTGCCACTGGTAGAAAATAGATGCTCCAAGGAGCATCTTTCTTGATAACTGAGAGATTTGCCTTTTGGCTTGATCTGAAGTGAATTCCTGAGAACAAGAGTAACCAGTACTTGCAGCATTTTAGAGCCTTGCTGATAACCTCATTCCTCCCCTTAAGTGTGACATATCTCCAGCTTAACCTAGACAAAAGACTTAATCTTGAAGGCTCTCTGCTGTGAGTGTGTATGAGGATCTCTCTGACCCTGTGGAGGAGAAGAGTGTGTACAGAGCATCCATGTTTCATTATTGGAGAAAACTTTGTACTGCCTGCCACTGAATCTGCTTAGTGGGCAATGATTTGTCTGTTCAGCTACAAATCGTTGGGTAAGATTCAGGACAAATCATGAGTCTTTTAGAAAAAAAGAGTTGGTCCCTTTCTAGACACTTGAGAATCTCCATTATAAATGACTAAAGACCCACCTGAGGATCCATAATTCAGTGACAGTCCTTGCATTTTAGAAGCTGGGGCAAGCCTGTCCAGGCGTGCACCTTGTTTCATGTATGCCTGGAAAGTGCCTTAATGTGTAAAAATGCCTGAAGATGTACCTCCATGATAATGCACTAGAAAACTTCTGGCCCTTGACCCTTCATTTCAATGTTCTTACCTTAAAAATAACCAGGCAGACTAATTTTAAGCATGCTTTGACACAGACTAGAGGAATGCTACAAAACAGGAGTTTGTAAGCATTACAAGCTGTGCCACTACTCATGTTTTCCAGACATTTTCTGTCCCTGTTGATAAAAACATACCTCATTTTAACATTCTTCTCTTTGAAACAGGCAGTCTGATTATCTTGATCATGCCTTGATGTATGCAGCCTACAGAAATTTACAGAACAAGTTTGAGGACTCTAACCTTAATAAAGCTGATGTTTTGCCAGCACAAACTCCCTGCCTTCATCCTGAGTTGTAACTTCATTTCTTGTTTCTGGAGTGGATTTTTTTTGACACTGTCCTTTCTTTTGTGGCTGTGACTTGTGCAGAGATTTCACTGTAGCTAGTTTCTTCCCCCTGAAAAACATCTGCAGGAAGGCACTGTGGTGAGTCGGGCTCTTTGAAGAGCTGGAGGTGTGCTGAACATGGCAGATGTGCACGGCCTGGTTGACTTCAGGTGCAGCTACACGCATGTGTAGCTCATTTGTTGTGTGGTTCCCTGTACCAGTATCAGCTATTGAACTCCTACGTTGCCAATGTCTACACTTGAGATCCTCTGTAGAGTCAGCCAGGAGAAATTGCAACTTGAAAGATGGAGTCAGGCTGTCAGGGAAGGGCAGGGCGATGTGCTTAGGCAATACCCTTCAGGGGTTTCCTCATGAGTCGCAGGGAAACAGCTCTCATTAGTCCCAAAGCACTCCAGGTCCCTCCTGGCCATGAAGTCAAACTGAACACAAGAAGAGGGGAAACAGGAGGTTTATTGTCCTGCTGCAAACTGTCGTAATTAAGCACAGGACTGACCAACAGTCCCCAGTCGGTCCTGAGTATGCCATTTGCTTTACCTTATATTCTGGTTTTGCCCCTTTTATTCTTCCCAGGTTCTGCTGCTTTACCAAGTCTCTCTCCTCCCAGACCACCTGTATTTACTTTTCCCTCACTGGCCCCAGGTTTCCTGACTTCATACACTTATTTTGTGCTCATGATGTGGTTGCCTTGGTAACTTCTACCTCACTCAGCAGTGAAGCTTGTACCCCGCTTTTGTTACATGCAATGTTTCTCTTTTCTACTGTTTTTCATGCTGCTGTCTACTTAGTGTAGCTACTGGTCAGGGGTGATCAGCTGCATATACATTACTCCTCTTCTTACCATCTGCAGGTTCTGGTAGCTTCTCATCCCCTGACTTCATGTTATATCTTACATAGCCATAAGTCAGGGTTAACCAAAGACATTGTTTTGTCTTTGCTACGTGGAGCACCCATGTGTGCTCTTGTGCTACCCTCTCATTAGTGTGGCAGTTGGGTCAGGGAAGGCCATTTGTCTGCATGCCTCAGCTTGCAGTTCACAGTGAGACAGGTCCCAGCAAGGCAAGTGAAAGGAACCACCATGGCAGGACGGATGTTTCCAACACAAGCTTTCCTGTGCTGCCAGCTCCTGAGAGCGTTTGGGTAAGCTTCAAGGTTCCTATGGCTGAGCATGAAAAATGAATGGAAGAGATTGCTAAGTGAGTTAAATGGCTATGAGCCTGAAATAAACCTTGACAGGACAAAACCCAGGTAGGATATATCATGGACTTCAGAGCAGCAACGAGCTCTCTTCCCCGTCATCCCACTGGCTAAATGGCTCATCCACCCAAGAAATTGGCCGCCAGCCTGGAACCAAGGTCAGTCTGCGCCCAGGTTGCACGAGCTTGGACAGCTTATTGCCACTTAGATCTGCTCTCCCAGAGTGGCCTAATTTCTAGTGCTCTGACTGTTTTCCTACACCAAATCTTTGTTCAAAGCCTAAAGGCAGGTTTTTTCTTTCAACCTACTAACCACAATGGCGGTTTTCTTTTTATGGTGTGCTGAATGTCTCCTGATTGTTCATCTTTCATATACGTCTTCCTGATGCAATGATGTTGAGAGCTAGGTCACCTACACCTGATCGGAACTGAACAGAGGTTTGCTCACCCTGGTCTTAAAACCTTTCTGTGACACAGACTTCTCCCTGTCTGCAGACAATCCAGCTGCCTACACCATTTCTCTCATGGCTGCGGAAAGCTTTTCCTCCTGTCAAATTTCAGTGTCCCTGCCTGAAGTTTAATGTCCTGACTTTTTATCTTATCGACACTAGGAGTGGGAAACTTCTTTCAGATTTGCGAGGATATATGTCGTCTTTTGACTTGGCAGTCTGCATTCCTTCAGTGTTTCCTCTTGACTCACTTCTAGACTCCCACTTCTCTTATCTCTTCCCATTGGCAGCTCTGAAGCTGTTGCCTGCCTTCCTGATGCCACTGGTCATATAAATACAGCCTCTGGAGGCTACTGATGGCATATAAAACACTGCTAAGAGCCCTAGCACAAATACCAAAATACCACACTGGTGTTTTAAGGTTCAGGGGCCAGAAACTTTCTTAGTGACTGAGGTGCACATAGAAAAGAGCTGAATGAAAGAGGAAAACCTGTATTCACATCAGCCCTGCTAAGACACTGTCCCACCCACCAAAGAGACAGGAGCACTCACAGAAGAGCAGGAGTTCATCTGAATAAGCAGAAACGCAGAAGGAAGAAGTCAGATCTTTCACAATCTGCATTAGGAAACATCTGCATGCATGCACACACACACAGCCATGTCCTTTCTGCACATACAGGGACACAGCCTCAGAACCTAAGCAGTTTTGCCAGGAGCTGGGAACAGCTTCCCATAAGAGCAGAATATTTTTATAAGAGACTTGGGAATTTCTAAACACGAAGCAGGTGTAAAGGACCATCTTAAAGTATTCTAAAGCATCATCACAATCCAGAAAGTCATGAAAAAGCCATTCAGCTCAGAGCAGCTTTTGAACAGGCAGTGTTTGAAATTCCACGGGGAGAAGAGACTGGCATGTGATAGCATGGGGTATTTGAAAGGAGAATCTGGTCTCACTAAAGGTGCAGTTTCGTTTCTCCAAAATCTCCAGCAAAAAACCCAAACTCATAACCATTAAGTAATCTGGAAGTTAAATCTGGTTTTCTTATGTTTCTCTCTTTTGGGGATAAATTCTCTTTACATGCAGGGCTTCAATTACAACGTCTAGGACATGCGGCATTGGTGACTGCCTCACCGCTGCTTGAGCATGCAGCACAGAGAAGACAAGCATTTTTGGTCTATACATGTTCAGAGGTGCAAACAGAGCAACTGTGCCAAAAGAGCAAGATCTGCGTGTGCACCAGTGGGAGTCCCTGCCCGCTGCACTTGTGTCTAAGCTGTGAAGGGAGCTGGGATAAGAACCATGTTGCTGCCTCAGCTGTTTCAGAGACAGTCAGCCAGGAGCAAGGGCACATGTCTCTACTCCAAGGTGCCTTGGCGAAGATTGAGGAGCACAGAAATTCCCCAAAGTTCCCAGAAACTCCTTGGCTCCACTCTGTCACCGGGATTCGGGTGCTAATTTCTGGCAGAGCTGGTCAGTGCTGGAGAGACGTCTAGCAAGGCAAGGCTACTTGGAGGTGAAATGACGTGGAGCTGAGGCAGAGGTTGGTAAAGTCAAAGCAGCAGAAGGCAAGGAAGGTTTCTGACTGCCTACAAGGACAACACAGAGCCCATTATAGTGAAGACAACTTTCCCTTTAAGAGGAGTCATTTCACATCCTCTTGCCTAATGGGCTTGGGTTTTTCAAGGTGTCCCAGCAGCTTTCTTGACCTGGACTGTATAAGTAAAATACAAATAAGGTGCTTTGTGCAGCTGAGGTCAGTCACTTCTCCCTTTTAATAAAAAAGTCTGTTTTCCCTGGAATATCAAACCTCACTCAGGGCTGGCAAACAGAGGGTACAGAGGAGGCCAAATTACCTTCACAACGAGGGGCCGCAGCTGGAGTCATGCACTGCATCCGATCCGTCCTGTGTCTCCCACTGATAGCAACGGGAGCCCTGCACACAGATCAAACGGGGGATATGGCCTCATGTGGACACCAGAGCAGCTGAGGAAGCATCACAGCCCTCAGTTTGAAGGACACAGCTCCCAAATCTTGTCAAATTACCACAGTATTTGCACTTTTTTCTTAAAAGTCCCAGCTCCTGGAATCACGTGAGGACATCTCACTATTTCATCTCTCAATTTTTTAACTTACTTCTGGTTACCAAGTACATTGGAAAATATCAAATCTCTAGGTTTCGAAAGCAAAAGAAAATCCAGAGAACACAGCATTTGTTGATTTTTTTTAATTCTGGATTTTGGTGGATTTTTTTTTAGCCACATTTTTTCCAGGCCAAGGCAGCCTTGGGATGCTAGTGGAAAGAGATGAAACGTCAAGTGGAGAGAGCTAGTGCCTGCTCAGCTGTAGTGTTGCCCTGGGGCTGGCACGCTGCAGCTCGATGGACCTTTGCAGGGCACTCATTTTGAGGCAATGGAGTCCCTAGGCTATTGCTTTCAGTGGAAAATGCATTTCAGTTGACCTTGCATCTGCATTTTTAGTTCCTGTATTCTGCAGTTTTGTAAGAGCAAAACAAAGCTTCATTTTTTTGGTGGGAAGAGATGTTAAGGGACAGGCAGTTCAGCAGGGGACATCTGGTCCTTCATTTTCCAGTCACAGCCTAGTGAAATGGATTTGGTTTCTGGTTTCTGGTTTCTGGTTTCCTGGTTTCTGCCTGTGAAATGGAAATGGGAATGAGATGCTAGTATTAGCATGCACTGCTGTTGAGAAAAATGACAGCTGTCAGAGGCTTCTGAGTTTCTATTCCTTTGAGAAGAGTGAGGAGACAGTTTGCACCTTGTACATCTCTTACATTAAGCCGTCACTGAGGTCATTCTGCACATATATTGAACTTTTCCTGTATATCCCTGATGACCAGAAAGCAGTTTTTTCAAAAAGAAAAGTGAGATTCTGAAGCAGAATTTGAAGAGTGTGTGGCTTGTTTTGTAGACTAGATGTTTGCAACATACACGCAGCTCTCCCCATTTCCAAGCTCCCTAAATTCATGTCTAGCCCCTGAAACTAGTTCCGCTTTCAACCCCCACATAGCAGGGGATTTCCAGTGCAAATACTCTTTTGTGTCCGCCACACACAAGCAGCGCTCTGCAAAATTTGGCCAGTCAATGCTGCTTCCAGGAAAACTCTCTCCCAAGCTGTTAAATGCTATGCTCATCAATTAGTGCTCTGGATTTGTTGTTTAGACCTATCTAAAACACAGCCTAGAGCAAGTACTTGGGGAAAAGCTTGACAGAAGCACAAGCATGGTTTCTCTATTTAGCTCTGCAGGCTCCCCAAGCATTGCAGTGAGAGCAAACCATACACTGCCGGTTTTTCACAGGCGTGCCAAAACATCCCATTGAGCACTGCCTTCTCGCTGGGCTGTTGTCTTTACTCTCAGTTTTCCAGGGGTAGCAGACACATCCTGCATCCAAGAACCTCTGGCTGGCCAATAGACAACTGTTGTGCTCAGAACTCCCTGGGATCATCAGGATTCAGACTGTACAAGCTACTTGAAAACAGCTAGGGAGGACTGCCTGGAGAGCTCAAAAAGAAGCGTATGATGTCCAGCACACAGAATTGCCCTTCCTATTCACTGCCGTGTCCCACTCCATCCACCAAATTTTTAATTGCCTGAGCTATCCTCCTAACAGCAAAGGCAGGTTTGAAGGTGACAGTGAAAGCGAATGCTCAAATTGCTGGAAATCATGTTTCTGAGCATCTTTTTTAGAAACGCCACTCTCGGGGATCTCCAGGTCTCTTCCAAGAACATGCAGAGGAGAGCCAGAGAAGGTTCAGTGGGCACACGCTCACATCTGCTGCAGCGAAGAGGAAAGGCAGATGGATGGCAAGCCAGAGGTGATATCCCATCTGCTCGTGCAGGATCTCTCTGGCATCTCCGGAGGGACTCAAGGAAAACTATGACCAGAGATAACTAAGCAATGAGGACTCCTTGGTTATCCTCCAGCATCATCTGAACCTACAAAAGCTGGAGCAGAGACCAAAGCATCCCACCGAGGAGGTGTTCCAGACAGGGCCAAGACAGGGTGGTAGGACAGCTGCTTAGAGGTGAGCATGCTGTGAGCTGAGCTGAAGTCTGAACTTCCCCTGACCACTTGTCTTTTTTACAGGGAATATAAGGAAGGAATTTTTCAAGCAAGAGATGCCTGAGGTTTTGTGTCCCCTTCCTCTAAAATGTGCAGGAGATCAGATATCTTTCTTCACAAGGCATTGAGCAGAGAACTAGCCTGCACCATTCTGTCCTGTGCTCGAGTCTCCACAGCCCACTAACACCATTCTTTGCAGGGAGGAATTGTCTATCTGCTCTGCCTGTGTAGACAAGACCTGGAAACCTGCTTCAGCAACTGCAGAGGGATGCAGGCTGCTGTCGGAGAGGGCTGTGGGTGTGCATGGATGAATGAATGCATGAACCATTCGTTAGTATTGGCGGGAGAATCTCCATGATTTTGAGACTACTGATGTGTGGTTGTAAGTGCATTTGCAATGGTAGGTGTACACTTGCATGACTGCAAAGAGAAACAGAGAAGGAAATGTAGCTGGAGGAAGCACCTGCCTTTCCCAGCACAGCCCAGGCTGCAGTCGTGACGAAGCATGGATGTGCCCCCACTATGGCAAACTTGCTGTGCCAGCACATGAGCAGTCTTGTTGCCTGTTTGCCTGGAGCACCAGGAAGAACACAGGAGCCTTTGCTCAGCTTGTCCAGCAGATTTCATAGCCCATGCAGAGCTCTGTGCTGTTACAGCTACCACTTCAGCTAGCTTGACTGAGAAAAAGCAGCGTGAGCCATAGCCACTGCAGTGTGGAACAGTCCTATAACACAGTATCTCCTCTCATTATTTGGGCTCACTGTCTCCCCTACTCCCTGACTCTTTCTTTCAGAGCCCAACTCCACCTTTCTCTTGGAGCCTCTGAAAGATGAAAGTCTGAAAGGGGTGTGAAAGGGACCGGGGAGTGGGGGACATCTTCTCCCAGCCTTATATCGATCCTAACCAGTCACTCTTCAAGTAGATGAAAGCTGCTCTCAGGTGCAGGTGGGATAATGCTGCATCTCTGCTTCACCTTTCTGTTCCAGTGCCATTAAGGCTGGGTGATACAAAGGGTTCATTTGCATGGAGTAAGGAGCATCACCACAAACACTGACAAATTTGTTTTCTTCAACTCCCCTCAAATGTCACAAAAATCCCTCAGATGAAGGGACCTTTCTGAGGGTCTCAGCAGGAGGCACTGGGAGACAGGAACATGTCTCTCACGCAAGCGGCCAGAGAGAGGTGGGTTGGGAGGAAGTGGGGACGTGCCTGGCTCTCTAGAGAGCAGCTCACCAGTGGATCCCCATTAGTAGAGTCTCGGTGCTCCAGAGGAGCTGTGTACCATATTGACTGAAAGACCTGGGAAGTAGGTCAGCAACACAACTGAGGGAAACTGAGAGCTTTTGGGAGAACTTTGTGGCTGACAGCTAATCAAAATCTGGGTTCCACTGCTTACTGTTGCAATGATTAGATTTCAGGGTGAAAAGCAACAGCAGGGATTGTTGGCTGCAACCATGCCAATTTTTTCTGCCCATGCCGGCTTGTGCAGCGCCTTGCGTCCTGCAGAAACTGCCAAACCAAACACCATGGATATACATCCACTGCTCTGCTCAGGTCCTGGTCCAAGCACAGCACTGTGCACGCTCATTTTATCTCAGCAGCCCTGCTGGGAGAATTGAGTCCCATCAAAGTACCACACATGGCCAGACGCAACCTTATCCTTTCTCTGAAGAGTTTTAAATCAAAGGAGGTGAGACAGAAAATCAGTTAGCTACTGGACACAAACCCATGGTTTTTTCCAAACCAAATTCTTATTTGGAAATGCCTTTCATCCCATGTGTAGGCAATAAGATCTTAAAGTAAGACCAAAACTAAACAATACCAACACCAGCTGCAACGCTAATAAGTAGTTGGCTTATTGGTTGGTCAGCTCATCATGAACTGCTTTACAAAGTAGTTTGGTGACACTGTCCATGTCTTACACCTCATCTTGAACAAGAAACCTAGTTTTCCATCTCCGCTGAAGGACATGGTGATGCAAAAATATATATAAAAAAAAAAAGGTAAAAAGAAGGAGTAGCACAAATGAAATTTCTGTCTTGCTAGTGACAGAAAATAGATCCAACAAGATAAGAGGGAGAAGGTTAAGAGGGTGCAAGATCTAGAATAATGGCTCTGCTTCTCCACGGTTCTTGTTGCACCTGATGATCTGGGCATAGAGGGCTACTGAAGGTCGTTGGGTACTTGCAGCTACCAGGGTGTGAGTTATTAGCTTTGGTCCTATTTTAAGTTCCTAAAGCCACAGAGTTCTGCCCGGAGGGTGGGACAACGGGTTCATCTGCTCCGCGATGGCACCAGCGCAGGGTGGCAGAGTCATTCAGGCACGGTGAAAGGGACATTGCCCACAGGAAGGACACTTGGGCCAGCCTGAGGCGCAGCAAGACCTTCTGTGCCAGGCCACTGGCTTCCTGCAGGAGCCCCAACGCCAGCGCCTGTCCCGCGGGGCCAGGAGGCTCTGTGGGCTCAGGTGCCGGCCTGGGCATAGCCAGGCGTGGGGGCAGTGTCCAGAAGGGCCCTAGATGGCCCATGTGCCCTTTGCCCGTCACCCCACGGCCCCCGCAGCCTTCTGCAGAGCCCACAGTATCGGTGACGTGTGAGGGGAGCGAACCTCACCCCAGGGCCCCGCGGGGTGCCCCCGGCCTCCCGCCTCCCCGCGGCAGCCACGGGTGACACCGCGGGGCACGGTGACGGGCACAGCAGGGCGCGCCTTGCACCCTCCCGCTTGCGCTCTCCCCCCCGCAGGGTGCAAACGGGGTCGCGCTCGCCCCGGGAGGCTGCAGGGCGGCCGGTGGGGGATGCGACGAGGCCACGGCGGGCGGGACTGGCAGCTCCACCCGGCAGGGCAGGGCAGGGCGGGCAGGGCTGGGGCGGCAGAGCGCGGCCGGGGACTGTCCCGGGCAAGGCAGGGCAGGGCTGCTGGGGGTGGCTCCGCAGCCAGCCCTGCCCTTCAAAGTCCCCAGGCTCCGAGGAGGAAATCGGGGAATATTTCCAGCAGCAGGAGCAGGCGGAGATGTGAAGCTGGCACCGCCGGAGGAGGGACGGCGGGTTTCTCCCTGCCCGCGCAGCGCCGCGGAGGGATGCAGAGGGCGGGGAGGCTGCCAGCGGGGCGGGCCAGCTGCGCGCATCCCCGGGCCGCCCGGTGAGTGTGTGTGTGCGCGCTCCCTCCATCCTTCCCTCCCTCCCTTCCTTCTCCCTCCCGCCCGCCCGCCGCGCCCCGGGGCTCCGCCGCCCGCCCCGCGCCCCGCCGCGATGCCGAGCCGCTGCTGAGCCGGCCCCGGCGCCGCCCGCTCCTGCCCCACGCCAGGCAGGGCCGCGATCGACCGGTCCCCGACCCGGCCCCCCCCGCCCAGCGAGGCGGGTCCCCCGCCCCCCGACCCCGGCTTCTGCCCCGGGGGGACCCCAGTGCCGGGGAGGGACGGGCCCGGGGCCGGTGGGGAGGCGGGAGCAGGATGCTCTCCCCCGCCCCGGGAACGCCTCTTGCAGCCCGGCCGCGGCACCTCGAGGCAGGCGATGGGGCTCGCCCCCCCCCCCGCCGGCTAATCGCGACGTGTCGCGGCGGGAGGCGCGGCTGCGGCGGGGGTTTGCCTCCCCCCCGCCCAGGGGCCGGGCGCTGCCGGGCATGTGGGGCCGGGGGGCGGCGGGCGTGGGGCCGGAGCAAACCGCCTCCCCCGGGGGGGCTTCCGCGCATCTTCCCCGGGGCGCGGCGGCGGGGGCGCGGTGCCGCCGCCCGGCGCGGGTGTCGGTGCCTCCAGGCAGGGCTGCTCTGCCTCCGGCCCCGGGGAGTCCTGCCTTGAAACCCCAGGCTCCCGAGGGGAGCGGCCGGAGGCACCCGCAGCCGCGATGAAATTCCCACTGCCGTCTCGCGCGGCGTGTGTTGGTAAGGGCCGGCATTAAGCAGCGCTCACCGCGTGGGCTCTGTCTAGGTGGAAGCGTGGCTGGAGCTCTTCCGTCAGCTCGAGTTTAATTCTTTAATCGTAGCCTTGTGGCTTCCCTCCTTGCCAAGCCGCGCTAAGCAACCCCATATTCACCTCCGTCCCCAGGGTGAAAGCAAGCTACCAAAATGCTGTAGAATTGCAGCAAGCACTAGGGAGAGCTGAAGTCTGAAAACGAAAGCTGTAGTAAAACCGCAGGGTCACGGGCATGTGGGTGCGAGTGTTTGATTTCAGGGCTCCTCTTTGCTTGCGCATCGCAGGAAGCTGTTCCTCCGGTCCAGACGTGGGAAATCCGCAAGTCAGGTGATGGAAACGGGGACTGAGAGAAGCTGGGGTTCCCCGTCCACTCTCCCAACACCTGCCTAGGCATTCGTGTGCTTCTTCTCACCACCACAAAGAGAAGAAAGAGGTGCACTTTTATTTAGAGAAGGGATGCTGGGACACTTGCATGTTGATGTGATGATGGCAGCTGGGGAAAAAGAGCTGTGCTGTGTGTGTTCAGCTGTGGTGGTGGACATCACCAAAGAGAGGCATTTTTGTTCCCTTGCATGCATCTGATAAATGTTTCTTTCTCTCCTTTTCCTTCCGATTGGTTCTTCAATAGCAGCTTTGCCCCTTTTCCAGTGGAGGCATTTAGCCCAAACATGGAAATCATCTAGCATTTCTAGAGCCATAACCTACCAGCCAAGCCATGAACCTCCACCACTGTCTCCCTAGGAAAGCTGATGAATTGACCGACTCCTTATACCCCACCAGCTCTGTTTCTCTGGAGGCATAAACAACTCCTCAGCCAGTGCTGGGGAGCCGCATTGCCCAAAGATTCCTCTGTACCAGAGATTTGTTCAAGATATTTGGGGAGATTGGGTGTACTCCTTATGCCTAGCATCCCTGGATGCCAACACCAAGTAGCACAGTTTTAAGCTGAGGGTTTTATTTGTTACTTACAGTCTCTGGTTCTCCTGAAATTAAATGCATACGACTCCCAGAGCTGCACTGGAAGTGTTTGGGTGCCAGCTTGTTGCAGTAAGCCACAGATGGCCTTATATGCTTTGGGGAGCCTGAAATGCTATGTTTCTGCCTCGCTAACAGAGCAGAGTGATGCCTTCTCAGGGGCACTCCACCCTTCCAGCAGCAGGGAGGTGGGACAGGTTTGTGAGCTCAGCCTCCTGCACCCTACCATGCACGGAGCAGATTTCTAAAGCCTCAGCTGTACAGTGCAGCAGAGAACAAAACCGCGCTGGCTGTTATCACCCAGTCACAAGAACCTGTCTTGAGAAGGGCCTGAACTGAGTATGTGAGTTGTGGTACCTGCTTCCCCTTGCCTGTTGAGGGTCAGGTAATCTGGGACTGGGCCACAGCCTATTGCACTGATGCTCTGTTCAGGGCTTTGGTGAAGGTGTCTTCACCTCCTCCTCTTCCAAAGGCTGCAGGCCTGGGTCATTGTCTGATGCATGTCCTGAAAAAGTATTGTAAAGCAGAGAAGCCTCGTGGTTTGGATGCAACTGCAGCCACATTCAGCTGTTTGCAGATAAAAAAGGTTGAAAGCTGTTGGAGGCTACTCCTGAGTGTTGCTAGGTGAATGGTGGAAAAATTATTAGTGCTTTAGCCTTGTTTATTACATCATGTGGAGAACATAAATTAGCCCAGTAAATCGTAGTAGAAAACATCTATCTTTGGGTATGTCAGGAAGATGTTTTCTTGCCCGGTTGGTGCTGTGGGAGGAGCAAGGGTTGGGAGTTGCGTTGGTCCAGCCTCAGGCTCTTCCTACAGTGAAGTCTGAGTCTGTAGATCAGTCCCTGAGAACTGTATGGAACTTGGAGCAGTCACTTGATAAAGGACACTGCTGTGTCAGAGGAGAGCCAAACGTTGGCTTCGGTGTTGCAGATCACACAACTGGTCTCTCAGGAGCTGAGACAGACCCATGCTGAGTGCTGAGAGTGGGCCTTATGTTCTGTCTGTTACTTGTATTTGCTCCATGTGCACAGGAAGAATGAAGCAAACGGGAATCGTAAAACTTTTTGAAGTATGGGAAAGAAAAAAGGGATTTGTAGTTCTCAGAGTATTAGTCCAGTTGGGGTTCTGACTTCTCAGGAAAATCTGAGCAAGAACTTCACAGCTCCAGCAATCTGGAGGCCAGAACATGCATGTTGCTCACACAAGGGTTGAGAGCACACAACATGCCATTGTTCCTGGCTCCTGAATGATAAGTGTAGTAGAGAGGAATGCAATTATTTGTTTGGGTTTTTTTCATTTGGGGAGAAGCAGGGAGTTGTCTGCAGAGATGCGATGAACTAGGATATCCCCCAAAGGCTCTTTACATATTAACCAGGTCACTCAGCACTAGCAAACCTGGGCTACTGACAGGAAGACTTTGACGTTTGATCTCAGTTCCCCTAGGATGTGTCATGTTTTCATGGCAGACCAAACACGTGGCTGCAGGCTCTGCGACCATGTTCAGAAGGGCTTGGGCTTCATCCTGGTCTTGGATCCATCACTCTGGTCAGGGTGTCTGTGCTGTCCTTCATCAAAGACAGGTAGTGTCACCTGTGTCTGCACTGCCTGTTGGTGTCAGTCTGTGCTGTGGGGTGTTGCAGTGGGACGGCAGTGCCTTCTCCCTGGCCTTGTGCCAAGGCCTGCTGAGCCTCTGCCTACTGCCTCTGCTGGTGGCCTTTCCCCCACTAAGCTATTCACTGCTTTCACTATTTTGCCAACAGCCCAGTAACCAGGGGGTGTGCTGGAAACAGGCTGGCCGCGTCCTGTCAGAGCTGCTGCCTGGCCTCCTGGGCCATGCTAGTGTGCCCTCCGCACATCAGCAAGCCTCCTCCTTCCTTTTCTTACTGGCTGTCAGCACGTGCACAGCAAGAAAGAAACAGGGGAAAATGGCTTTCTTAGAAAATTGAGTGTGTTTTTTTTCTGTGCAGACACCAGGGCATTGCTATCATTTCTCTATTGCCTTTAAACTCTCTCTCCCTGGAATCGCAGGGAGGGACGGTGCGTGGGAAGCACCACTTTAGGAGTTGGCAGCCTAGTACAATTGAGGGCCTGGGGAATGGGGTGGGGGGAGGTGGCGACTGCAGGGCCATATGTTGACCAAGAGTCTTGCTCCATTGAGGTGGGAGAGGGCATACATTCTTCCTCATTTTTCTGGGAGAAAGATGAAACTGATTGTACAAATTGCAGTCTGTTCATGTTATCCGTGTGCCTGAAAGGCAGTAAGTATTCGTCTAAACCTCAGCTGCTACAGTCCATGTTCAGGTGTTGGATTGTACAATCTGACTTGCAGAAGATTTCCTGCATGTCCATGTTTGCCTGGGCACAAGTTTAGGACAGCTTTGCAGCACAAAGTCAGTGTGGTCCTGAAGCTGAGGTGCTGCTTGCAGGCATCCTTCCTTGAAAGAATTTGCTGTATGTACTAGCACACTATGTGGATTATAGAGCTAAAGCCTGTTTGCTATGCCACTGTTTGTTAGTGCTGTGCTTCAGCTAAATCACAGCTATGTAGAATGGTGCAACTGGCCAGCAGATTTGATTCAATAAAGTTCTAAAACTTCACATTTTCCCGTGCTCTGGTGGCCAAGAGATGGCTTTGGTGCCCTTTCTGAAGGTCTTTAGTGCCTCTTCAGCTCTGCCATTCTAGGCTTTATTAATCAGCTTCATAAAACTGAGCAAGATGTGTTTTCCTGGGGCACTAACAACAAAGGTAGGGCAGTGGAGGGGGACACAGAGATGAAAGAAAACTGTGTACGACAGTGTAACTCTGTTATTAGAGGCCTGACTTGCTGGTAAGTCCCAGTAAAATTAGAAAGCGCTGGGAGGGCCCTGATCTTCTGGAGACCTTCCTGCAGTTCCCAAAAGGCCCAATTACGTAACATATTGTTTGTTTGCAGCGTCCAGAGACACTTCCACATTTTGCAGTCTGTTGATATCCCCTTTCCCAGAACATACAAAATAGCTGTGTAACTGCTAAAACTGTGCTACTCCTGTGCATTTAAACAAAGATCTCCTTTTGATGCAACCAAAAAGGATGTATGATGGAGAAGAAGTTGGTCCTCCTCTGGAACATTTTATCCCAGTACTGTTTGGTAGGCTCTTGTAGTGATGTTTTGGTGCTCCTTGCTCCTGAAGCACAGCTTGTGTGCTCAGTGGGTGCACGTTGGCAAGTGAAAGAAACAGCATTTAAATGTTTTGCAAAGGGGTTAGCTGGGTTTGCGTGACAGATTGTTCCAAGCTGTCTGGGAAAGCTAGATGTCTGACTCGGGTCTCAGCAAGGTCAGTCTCAGTGATGCTGCATGGGTACCTGGGGCTCTGAGACATCAGTGTAGGACAGGGTGCTATGATTTAAAGTGTAAAGAGGGAGCCTTCCCACTGGGGCCATCCTCAGCAAGGTGATTCCAGCCTTGTCTTGCATCTCCATTAATGATTAAAGCTGTCTTGATGAGAACATGGAGAAGATGTGGGGTTGTGGGCTCTTCCTGCCTACCCGTCTACCACAGCTACTGTGATCATAGAAGAGGTTACTGGTTCCTCTAGCAAGTGTATTTTTATCTCCTGACCAAATGCCAAATAATTCAAAAGAAGTACAGCCTCCCATCTTAAAGGAGGAAGGAATCCTTCCACCAGCTGATGGGATCGCCTCTCCTTGCTGTCTTGAAACATCAGGAGGGGCACCTCTTCCAGACGTGACTGCAAAGCGATAGGAAAAGTGTGTGTTCTTTCATGTTCAAAAAGTTTTTCTAGAGATAGCATTGCAACTAGAGATCTGTAACAATCTGCGTTCCAGATGTCTGCACCCACACCCCCCCAAAAAAGTTTTTACTGAGTTAATAAGTCAGCGAGGAAGACGGTATACACAATCATATGGAGAACTGATTACACTGGTATTTCACCTATGCAGTTATACCTGTAAGTGCATGGAGAATCTTATGTCCACAGATCTTGCTGTTCATAACATACAGTTTAGCTGGTTTTACAAAAGGTGTCTGCTGCAAGTTTAGGAAAAGATACTCTTGGTCCACTGAATTTGACTTGTCCAAGACAGCTTTGAATTTCTCTGGAAGCATAAATCTAAGAGCCAAATTGTAACAGGTACACGTCAGCTAAATTCTCAAATATTTTAGGAAAAGTGTCCTCAGAGACCACATAGCCTCCCTCCCAAGAGACCTTAAAAAATGTCAATGTCAGTAGATTGTGGCAGAGGGGGAACCAAGTGGTTGAGTTCCCCTTTTCTTTTTCAAAAAACATTGGGTGAGGTATTTCTAAAGAAACAGCAAAAACAAAATCTACTCAGCCCTGAGACCTCTCTAGCTCAGTTTTGCCTCTGTGTCCTGCAGCTTCAGAGAAAAAAAAATGAAACCTCTAGCATTGTCAGCCTTGCAGTAGGATGCAGTGGAAGATCTGAGAGTCTTCTGATGTGGCAGAAAGACCGCCATAACCCAGACTGAAGCTGAAGCAAACAAATGTTCCCCTTTTCACATTTCGTTGTTGAACATATTTTCTCTCTCTTTGTCCATCCCGCTTTGTTTGCGTGGGTCAGTGTGCATCCCCTCCCTCACAAGCCCTGGTTTGTGCAGGGTTAATGTCTGGAGGCACAGTGTGAGATATCAAAACAGACCAAACAAAGGTTAAACTCTTATTCAACCTGCTTCCAGTGTCCAGCTTGGTTTTTAGAGAATGTTTTCCCCCCTCGCCACTGGCGGCCTCACCTGGCCCAGTGGAACTTGCAGGCAGTTCAGATACGGCCACCAGGATCTAGGTCTTGGGTCCATCTTATGGAAGGTGGCCCTGGCCACGGCCCACAGCAGGGAGCTGAGCACGTGTTGCACCAGGCTGGGGCATGGTGTGGGTGCCTGTTTCTGTTTCCAGGGGAGTTTTGGGGAGGAGAAGTTCCCTAGGACTGAAATGTGTCATTGCTTTGGGTTGTCCTCTCTTCAGGGGGGAAGATATAACAGGGTGAGTTGTCTTTTCTTTTTCTCCTCTTCACTCACACAATGTTTAGTCTTTCCTAAACACTCCTAAAAAGTTAGCCTTATTATCTCCCAGTCATGTGCATCTCTTTTAAACTGCTGTGCTCTTGTCTTGGTTGCACTGGACAATCCCCCCATTTCTGTTAGGAGACAGCAAGGAAATAAGACCACGTGGTGTTCGCAGACCTTCCCCCTTCTGTGCCCAAGTGCCCACAGGCACTTGCAGTTGCCCTGTGCACACAGACTGGCCACCGAGTGACACAGACATGATGTGTACTGAAAAAATCATTCCCAAGTACCATGCTGGGTCAAAAGCCTGCAAAGCGCATACTCGCAGCTGTGTCTCTGTGTCTCGTGGCTTGATCTGGTCCTCTCTTCCCCAGAGCAGGACCAGCATGTGTGCTCCTGTGCCATGTCATCATGGTGTTGGGGGACAAGTCCTGCCCGTAGCTTGCTTGGGGAGGGTGAGTATGGAATTCAGTCTGAGCCATTTGCCCAAATAAATCATGAAATCTAGGAACTTGATTTGATGATGTGCCCTGTGGAGGGGATTAGGCAGTGAGGTTGTGTTACTGCATGAAGCAAGTTGTGCCAGCACATCACTGGGGGGAATGGGGGGAGAAGGGTGAGGACAAGAGTGGTTAGCTCTCACTGAAGAGCTGACACAGTTTTTGTCCTCGAAAAACCAATGTGTCCTTATTTGTAATGAGCTGTTGTTGGCGATTTACTGCTGCCAGCTGCATCTCTGTGGTTGATTAAGGGAGCTTGGATCTTAAATATGTAATAACTCTCTGAAAACCATTGAGAGGCAGTTATTAGCTTCATCAGGGCCTGTGAACACATCCACTGTGTACACATCCGCTGTGCTCCCTTATGAACAGGCTATCTATTAAATGCATTGTAGTAGTTTATAAAACACAGAAAAGCAGCAGCCCTAGTGAAGCTTGTTACACTGAGAATGAGTTATTTTGGACTGAAGCATGGTCTGCAGCTCCTTGCTGGGGAGATGAGAGTCGGGGTTAGGAGAAGCCCTGTCCCCCCTTTTCTTTGCCTGGCATGTGCTTGAGCACTGCTGGCAGCAGCATTAGCACCAGCTGTGATGTGCAGGTCTTGTCAACAGAGCAGGGATCTGTCCCTCTCCAGCCTGTGTGCACAGGATCCTTATGGCAAATCCTTGAGCATGGAGATGTAAATAGCTGTGCACGGGACCACAATGCAAGTGCTGAGCACAAGTTGAGCATCTGCCTTGGGAACAGACTTCTTTCCTCTGACACTTTACCCCCAGGTTTGACCTGAGTGGATGGCACTCAGTTTTCATCCGGCAGCAGAGCTGCATTTGTGGGCTTAAAACAAGGGTGATATAGAACAAAAAGCAGACAGCTGACCACAGCCAGCATCTGTGCAGATGGGCAGAGAAACATCTGCTGTCATCCAAAGACAGAGAGGAGAAGCTGGACCTGGCAGACAACTGGCTGAGTCAGAAACAGACCCTCCCCGGGGGCAGCGGCTGGGCCCAGAGGCATCATCCCATATGCTGCAGGCAGATGGAGTGCTGTCGGCAGACTCCCTGCCAGTGGGGAGATGTGATGTCACTCTGCCCTTGGCAGGCCGGTGTGCCAGAGCTGATCCACAGTCTTCCATGTCTGGACCTGCCTTGTGTGTGTCCCTACTGGCTTTGCTCACATCAGGGACAAAACTGCATGTTCACTAGCAAGGACATGCACGTCACTGCCATGCAAGGGGAAAGATACCTATGCTGTGCCTTGTCTCTGCTCCTTCTGCTGTTCTCCAGCACCACAGGACAACAAAAATAATATAAATGAAGTCAGTATTAATGCCCCAGGCACAAATGATCCTACCACGGGGGAAAGGGAGGGAAGTGTAACAGGAGACTTACCCGACTTGTGAGCTCTCCAGTGACCTGGAACTCAGAACGAATCATCCAAAAACCCTGAAAATGGGTCAGTTTAGTAGGGAGGGTTGTAACAGAGCAGAGTGGGAGTGTTGGGTCAGAGTCAGGCTGAACATGAACTGGATGGGAATTAGAGGGGAGGGACATGTCCTGTCCATGCGTCAGCAATGCAGAGTGAGAAGGGGAAGGGAGCTGAACAACAGATTGCATCAAGAGGCAGGTCCCTCTGTGGACGTCTGTGTTCATGAGGCCTGCAGGTGTAGGACAGAGATAATGTAACCTACCTGTCCTTGGACCCAGCGAGCATACTGAAATCTAGCTTTGTGCTGTTAGAGAATGCCTGAGGGGCTCTTAGAGCTGCTAGCAGTCCTGGAAGGTTTCCTGGGCAATAGGTGAGATCTGCAGGCAAGCTTGGGACTTGTCTTCAAAGGCAGCTCAGCCAGATCAGGTCTGCTTCTGTACCTGAAAGAGCTTAGAATAAATCAACACGTTATTTATATGAGGTAAGTGCCTCAGACTTAACAAGGATATGAATAACAGCCAGCATATATTTGTCAAGAACAAATCTTCTGGAGCCAACCTAATTTCATTTTATGCCAGCCTTTGGGGTAAGGGAGAAGCATTGGTTGTCATATCACTCAACTTCAGAAGGGCTTTTAATGTTGCTTTGTCCAGTACTGTCATAAGGAAGCAGTGGCTAAATGGGCCACTGGGGTGATGGGGTCAAACTTGTCTGGAAAGAGAAATGTGGCACTGGATGGGGGTGAAGAGGTGTTTCGCAGGTGCTTGTCCTGAACTGGAGCTTGTTGGGTGTGGAAAAGAGAAGTTTGGTGTTGAAACTTGCAGATAGAAAGAGTGGAGAGGCTGGAAGTGTTCTTGAAGGTAGAATAGAGATTTACAGAGATGGGCTGGGAAATAGCCTGAGAAGAAGCAAGACACTGTAAGTTGCTTGTGCAAGGATAGTCATAAGTACAAAATCAAGTGGGAGGGGAACAACTGAGTCAGGAGGTGCCACTGTGAGCCAGCAGCCAAATCTGAGCTCACGTCATGCTCTTGCAATGAATGAGACAGACATCGTCCTGAAGATATTAATGAGGAGTGCAGCCATCCTTGTGCTCTCTCTGCCCAGCTGTGTCCAGCTCTGAGCACTCAACTCCAGAAGAAGTTGAGAGGAGTTGGAAAGCACGGAAAGTGACTGGTGGTGTGAGAAACGTCACGCAAGTTGAAAGACTATGAGAACTGGGACTGTTTAAGTTAGAAAGACACAGGTGTGGAGAAGGTCTACGCCTTGAGCTACGTAAAGGGTAATGGAAATTCTCTGTGTCTGCAGGGTCTCAAGGAAGCAACAGAGGCAATTCAGATTAGACAGGAGGGAAAATTTCCTCCTAGACTCGTCCTCAGGAGTAGCATGGGTGAACTCTGTCAACAGCAGAGGACAGCTTAGACACACTGCTCAAAAATTTACTGAAGATATCAGATGTATTGGCTCTTTTAGAACAGGATTGGGTCAGATGAGGTCTTGGGAACTCTTCCTCTCCTGTTGTTATGTGCTGGCCAGGCAAAAGCATTCATCATGTGAGTTGCACTTCAGTTGGGTGGCCTCTGTCCTGCATGGTCTTCTGCTGCGAATGTGTGATGGGGTAGCATGCAAAGCAACCTACAGATGGAGCAGAAAGACCAAATGCGTACATACACATGCCACTTTCAGAGCTTCCCTGTGGCCACCTGATCTGGGCTCTTTGCTCACAATGAATATCTGGGACAGGGACAGTGCTCACCTGCTGTCTGTCTCCTGTGCTAGTAATTAGATGCAATCCAGGCTTCCCTGCAAGGAGAGCCCTGTCCCCATGGGGGAAGAAGCAAGGCTGCACAGATTAAGGAAGCTGATTAGAAGGGAAGGGAGCATTGGTACTGAAGCCCCAACAGTAAATCTAGATAAGGGAGCAGTATTTAATTATATACAATTAAAACACTGCATCTCAGCCCCCTGAGAACTGGTAGCCTTGGAAAGCCCCCCCAAAGGTGCTAGTGAACAGATCTGAAGGCAGCAGTGGGCTAAGGGCTGTGCTTATTAAACCTCACCTGGGAAACACATCTGAAGAGAAGAGCTAGGCCAATTCCCTTGGAATCCACCAGCTCCTTTATTTCTGTGTGGTGCCCTCTCTCTCCCAGAGCAGGTAATGGGAGCCCAAAGCTCTGTCACTGAAAGGTGGATTGCTCTGGTTTTCCATGCAGCTGGTCACAGACCATTGTAGACACCTATGCAAGGAGAGGCTATCCTGAAAACATAGGGGAAATTAGAGAGGGTTGTAAATACTTGGCCTGAGAAAGAGAAACAGTCTTTGTGTCCTTCCCTCCCAAGGCACAGAAGACAAAGCCCCTGCCCCTGTGCCTGCCAGACAGGGGCCTTCTGGTATCTTTAAGGAGCGCCATGCTGATATTTCCCTTTGCTCCACAATCCCTCCAAGTTACCTTAGGTTATTTTCCCACAGACCACCAGTCACTTTCCGTGCTTTCCCAAGCTTGCTCTAGCCACTAAAGCAACTACTTCCCCTCCCTGCTCCTCTGCCACAGTACATATGTAGCCACTGACCTCTGGTCCTTTAGCCTGCCCCCTCCAAGCCAGGAGGGCAGTTTGATTTCACTGTGAAGTGCCTGCCTTGAGTTTAAATAATCACTGTTGCACTCTGTGCCAGCTGAGCCAGCAAGCTTTGTGGACTGCAGCAGTAGCTTTTATCCCATAGCTACTTCTGGGTGTTAATGTGGTAAAACCATGATGAGGGAAAGCTTGAACGGATTCATATCATCTGGCAGAGTAGAACTGCAGAACCAGCCTGAAGTTTTCCAAAATTCTTGCTCCTCAGCAACTTCAGACCCGTAAGGAAGCTTTAGCTCCGCCTTGGATGCCAAAGGAGGTGGCCCCTGTTTTACTTTGTAAATATAAAGTGCCAGAGGTCTTCTACCTCCCGAAGGCAGCAACTTTGAAAAGTGCAAGCAAAACGCTAGAGCTCCTTTTCCTGCATCCTCATCTCCTGGTATTCTTGTTTTGCCTGGTCTTTGCCCAGAATTTCTTCTAGGTCCAGGCACAGAATCCACGAGTCACATCTGCGATGCTGTCACAAACAGCTTCTGTGGTGATTCGAATGCTTAAAATGTTTCAGGACCTGAAAGTGATGCCAGTGCCATGGAGGTTTATTTTATTTGCCTGAGCCTTTCTGGTGATGTTTTCCTCTGCTGTGCCAAGAGCTAAAGCCTCAGGGGGTTCTTCACTCGTTGTGTTTTAGGTGAAAATTAAATTTTGTGTTGAATCCCGGAGCTCCAAGAGTTGGGGTTTTAAGAAAAATGCTGACTAGCATCTAGAGCACCCTGTCTGGCCCTCGGTGTGCCAGGGGAGAATTTGCTGTGCTTTGGGGGGTGAATGGCTCTCTGTTGTCAATCCTGCAGACCTGGAAGGGAATGTGTGAGGCTCAAGTTGCTTCTCAACTGAAGTCTTCCTAGACCTAGTAGGAATGAGCAGGTTGGTCTCTTGCAAATATACAAACAGATTTCTACAAAGCACTTGCTAATGAACCAAAACAGTAGTTTGTCCTTTCGGTGGTTTGTGGGGAGTCAGTAGAAGACTCAACCTGGGGAGCTCATTACACTGCTGAAATAGCGCATTTTTAGTGGAGACGCTGGGAAGCTGTTCGATGCTGGGTGAGAGGCTTGGCAGCGCTGGGAGGAAACCTATGAGAGGAGGCGTCTGTCTCCTCCACAGGCGTGAGCACGGGGCTGGCTTGCAACAGCAGGGCAAGGCAGCCAGGCCACACAGGAGGCGCCGATTTCTACCCCCAGTGGCTGGCTTACAAGCACGCTGATATCAGGCTGGGGTTGCAGGTGCAACGTGGAGGAGAGCAGAGTCCAGCACCGGTGAGAAGGGAGAGCCACAGCAGCCTACTGGGACACTTAGCCACGCACATGGGATAAAACAGAGACCTGGAAAACACAGTCAGCCTTTCAGGACTTAAAACTCAGGCACTTAATCCTGTACATCAAAGGGAGTGTGGCACTGCTAGGCCACTGCTCTGCTTCATGGGCACAGCACATTTGTTGCCTTCAGCTATTGCCCAGCTCAGCTACAAAGCTAATTCATACCACTGCCCCTTCCTCTTGGTGTGGGTAGATGGACTTACGCAGCAGCTGTAGCCATCTCCAAAAGGGATGGATATACCTAAAGCTTGCAAATGCCTATGCCTCAGCAACCAGAATATGTGACTGACCAGGGAAGTGCATCTATGGGGATGGGGCAGGATAAGGTACAAGAGAGGTGAATGCATGATGAAAATTGGGAAAGGACGAGTGGAAGGAAAAATGAAGGAGGGGCCAAAATCACAAGGGTTCATATGAGTGCTTCCTCTCAGCTGCTGGTGAGCACTTCCAGAGCTGCAACGTGGTCAGGGTCATGTGCAGAGGCCCCTAGTCCCATCAAAGCTTAGAGCAAGGTTGCACTGCTCAAGTTTGCAACAGCTAATTGGAAAAAGCCGTTTGGCTCTTGCTACAGAATGAGTTTGCCATCCATGTCTTAAATGCATTGAGCTGGTATTGCACAAGTTTCAGCCTCAGTGTGCTTGCAGGGAGAGCCCTGGCTTGGCACTGGACAGCAAAGCTAAAAGTAATGAGGACAAGAGAATTCTTCTAGCTTTGCCAAGAAAAATCACTGTGAATGACAAAGGTAGAACTAAATTGGTCTGAATTTTCCTGCTATTGGTCAGCATTTTGGTGCCAAGGTAGTCACACTCTGTGTGAATGGGTACATGCATGTGAGAGAGGGAAAGAAAAAAGGTAATATGAAGAGCTTCATATTCCATATTACGTTAATCCCTTCCCTCCCAGCTAGAGCAGATATTTAAAATTTGTTTGCTGTACATAAGGGCAAATGTACTGATCTATGTGAACATCATTTAATTAGGGAAGAAAGCTTTACCTTTCAGGAGAGTTGCAACTGGATAAATTAGTTTGGAAGTCTGAAGACATCAATTGTTGTTTGGGGTTGTGGGGCTTTTTAAAAATTTATTTCTTCACAGAAAATTCAAGTTGCATTTTGAACCAAACTTTTCTTTATTAACTCTGGAAACTTAAGCAGGGGATGGATTTCAGGCCAAGTGTTTTGAAAACCCCTGCTAACAGCAACTGTAGGTGAAGGTGAAGGAACAACACTTCAGCATCTCAACTTCTCTGTGAAAGCCAGTACATTGAAAAGGTACTTTCAGCCAAATCAAGTCAGGGAATTTGTGCAACAGGTCTTTGCAAGTAGGGATTTGCTTCTAGCACCCTAGTTATGTGGCAGAAAATCCTGCAAAGGAGCAGGTGGGAGTCGCAAAGCCACATGCCAGCTTTGGACCCAGAGCTCAGCATGATGGTGATCTCCACCAGCAACCACGGGGAGTAGGTTGTAGTGTCTGCCCTCCAGTCCTTGCTGGGGTAGAGCACCCTTGGATTTGTGGCATGAGTTTTATTCATTTATCTTCTTTTGAGCTTAGGCACATGCACTAATTAGAGGAAAACTGGTGAGCTCTGCTAACACATTTGATCATGGGTAGCTTTAGGCTTGCATTTGGGTTACTAAAAATGAAGTAAAATGATGTTCCTCTTGCACTAGTTATTGTGAACAGCCTTGATGTGACAGCAGTTATCTTCCCCACGTGACTGCACTAATGACTTCGAACACAGCAAGGACAGTGTGACATTAACACAACAGAGTGGTTTGAAGCTACTGTATGAAAAGGGGAGGCTGAGACAGGCTAGTTTTTGACAAGCTTGTAACAAACTTGGGACTAACTGGCTGAGTTTAAACCCTTGGGAGGCTGGAAGCCAGAACATGTTCTGACCCACGAGGGGAAGCCCTTCCTGCATGGACATCCTCCTGGGGCGGGGGGGGCCATGCTGCAGGGTGAGCAAAGTGGGTCTGGAGACGTCAGCACAAGCATTGCTCTCTCCTGCTCCTCCCTTGGCTTCTCCATCAGTCCCATTACAAAAGAGGTCATGCAGCCCCAGCGCTTACAAGTGAGGGGGAACCAGTGTAAGGATTTCTCTTCAGGTTTTGCCAGGAGAGGCAAAACCCAGGAGGACCCAGCTCATCTCTTCTGAGGATCTTCTCCGCCTACTGGTATGTCCAAGCAGCCCAAATGATCTTGACATTCAAACAAAGTTTTCTTCATTGCTCTGCTGGCTGCAGGCAGATTTTGGTCAAGATGAAGGCCATTGATTTTAAAACATAAGTGATAGGCTTTAGAGAAAGGCTTCATCTCACAGCTGGTCTAAACTACAACTACTACATATGTATGTCAAAGCTACTAGAGATGGCCTGTAAAGGTCATTTGGCTTACCTCCCTGTGTGACAGAGGTTGTACAGGCTTGTTGCTTGTCATTCCTACAAGAACTGGGCCTGGGGAAATGTTTGATTGAGGGTTTCACCTCAGAAGTACCTCACTGCGTTTTCTTCTCTTGGTGAAAATGAGGAAAATGGGAAATTCTATAGAAGTGTACCTGGTTTTCATTTAAAAAGCTGGAGGAGGGGAAACCATATAGATTTTTAGAGAGGCTTGGCTTGGTTTTTAGAGAAAACACCTGGGACAAAATAAAATGTCACCCTTGCCTACTTCAGTCCTTGATGACAGAAATCCACATGGCAATGCTAATGCAGAGTGATCTGCAGAGATTTACTGTGCTGAGAAGGCCCAGGGCCATGATCCTGCTGTAGAGGTGCAGTCCCACTGGCTGAGGTTCAGTTCTGAGGGAGGTGGAGGTTTGTTTGCCTACTGTGACAGTGAAAATGGCTCACTTCTCTTGAGCTGCAGAGCAAAATTACCTTCAATTTCTTCTTCTGTCGCCCTGTGCCCTGTAGCAGTGCTCTCAAAAGGTGGTTGCTATGCAGGCATAAATAAAATTCAGCATTCACGGGGACTACACATACCTGGAGCCATAACAGAAACCTTAATGAGTTAAATCAGAGCTTTTATTAGCTAATTTCTCATTGTCAACCAGTTTCTCGCATCTCTGTAGATAATTGCTGTGGTGGAGAATATTCTTGCCTTCTGGAAGCTGGCTACCTTTTGAAATGCTCCCATCAGAGATACATTTTTCAGGCTTGTACTTCTTGCTTCTCATTATCTTGTCAATGCGAGCTTTCTTTGCACTAACTCCACTGAGTGGAGGAAGGAGAATGTATTGGCAGGGAATGAGAGGCAGGTTTGTCTTTGTGCTGTGGATGTGGGCACTGAGGCCTCAGGAGCAGCTCCTGTTGGGTGAAGGAAGAATAATTCCCCTTTCTGCCAGAAGAGTTGCAAGGGTGGCTGCAGCCTGGTAGAGGGAAGCCAGCTCAGCCACAGCTGTGGCTAAAAATGACTTGAAGCGGGAGGGTTAAGCATCTGGCCACTCCTGCTGTTGGTAAGGCTCCACAGCTTTTCTGTCAGCAAAGGAGCTCTTTTCATATCTCAAAGTTACTGGCTGCAAAGGCAGCACGTTTTTAAAGTCTAGAGGAGTATAAAAGACTGCAGATAAACCTGAAGAGTCTTCCCCAGTAGCTAAACCCCTGGGTTATATCTGTTGAAATTGTTGAGAGAAGATCCAACAAATATTTGTAACACTCGGATTTCTACTGGGGATGCTGCATACTCACCAGAAAGAGTGCCTGTGGCTCTTGCCTGTCAGCTAGGGATTGTAATTGGCTGGGCAGCAACTGCATGAGTCTGCATGCAAATACTGTTGCTCTCTTTTGGGGTTTGGTCCTTTTCCTTTCCAGCCTTGTGGCTGGACACATCTAGCAGATGTGCATTCCTTTTCAGATCTGTCCATCCCCATTTCCTATCTGGTGTTTGAGAGCACCATGTGTTGGGTTGTGGCATGCAGGCAGGGAGCAATGCGGACCGGTGGTCAGAGGCAGCCAGGCTTCTGAGGCATGGAGAATGAAGACTGACAGCAAAGTGGCGCTGGAGCACCTGAGGAAGCTGGTGTTATAATCAGACGAAGCCAATTTTCATTTAAAAAAAAGATATTTTTATTTGGGTTCAATCAATTTTGGGTGAGATGCAATAGGCAAAGCAGCGCTGGGTGCATGGAGAGCCGCAGCTCTGCCACACGCACCCCGAATTTCAAAAAACCCCGCGTTCTTATACTCTTGTGTCATCGTCTTTAACCAGTCTTTCTCATCAGATGATTGTCCTGCTCTTTTTCATTGGATCATTTGGGTTGCTGGGGTGCATGTCCTCCTCCTATTGGGTCTTTTGAAAGTTTCGAAACCTTGGTCTCTTGGCGCGCTTTTCTCCTATTGGATTTTTTTTTTCTTTTTTTAAAGCCTCATGATCTCATCCTTTTGGCGGGCTTTTTTTTTTTTTTTTTCTCAAACAGAAATTACTTATCAGTTCTTGGTGGAGTTTTTTTAAGGCATAGTTACATTGTTCCCATCTAATGTTAGGTGGGGTTTCGGAGACACGGTTACATTGTTCCAATCTGAATGGCCCATTTTACATTTAATTGTCTAACATTTACAGGTCGTTCAAGTGTACCGTACCCGCCTTGCCCAGCCCAGCAGATTAGTTACAATAGTTTTTATTACAACACCCACCCTGCTTAATTTAGCAAATTAGTTACAATAAATTATTACAATCCCCCCCCCTTTTTTTTTTTTTTTTTTTTATACCCTAATTTGCTGGTTAAGCTTTAAAATAGCTTCTCTAGTAGCCTCTAAAAGGGCGGTATCTTCTGGTTCAGTCTCTAGTTGGTGTTCTTCTTGTTGGGCTAAACCAGTGTATTGTTGCCTTAACATCATGAGTTGGACAGCTTCAATCCTGTTCTTAACAAGGTTAATTAATTTGTTCAAGATACAAAGTCCAAAAGTGAGAATTAATAACAGAATAATCAGGGATCCAGTTAAGGTTGTTTTTATCTCCTAAAGGACTGAAAACTTCATTCAAAATTATCATTTATCTGTATATTGCAATACCAGGATCCCATATCATTTTTCCATACACAGGTTCGATTATAAAAGCTATTTCTGTATAATTTAGCATGTTCAGTTTTATTTTTATCTGACCAAAATCCCTTGAATCCTTTGCTATGTCCCCGTTCATTAAGCCATAACCATATATAAATACCTCTGTCTTTGTTGATCAATTTATGTGTAAGTGTCCACTGGCACTTACTCTCCCCTACATCAGTTCCTCCTTTCTGAGTTTGGTTCACACAAAATCTGCCCTGATTTGGAAACTGGATTGGCCGTGTTCCGTTTTCTTCCCAGACAGTGTTGTTAATATCACTGTAATTACTCACAATCTGCGATGGAGTAAGGGGTACAGAGACCCACGGCCAGCTGGACAGTCCTAAAGGTCCTCCACAGACCCAACAGTGGCTTAGATTGAAAGTTCTGCTTATTGTCTTGGCTAATAAAACAAACTCATTATCTTCAAGGGGACCATATGGAGTACTTCGATTTTCTGTATTCATTACAGGGCTGATACATATAATTAGGAGAAAAAGGAAACCACTATAGTGAGGTCCGGTATGGCACATTTTTCTGTTTGTCCCTAGACCCATTGGGTTGCTGCCAACGGCCGGGTGTTTATCTTCTTAACAGCAAAAATAGAGGCCAACCCGGTCTTGTCCTCACTTCGAATTTATTTTTAGTCTTCTCCTTTTTGTAACTCTTATTCGATTTCTTATTCAACTATATACAAGGGCTTATACACTTATTTATAAAGCAGACACCACAACTTATTATAACAAACATTCAGGATTTTACAAAACTTCATAAGAATTACCTTAAATGTTCTGGTTACCCATATAGAGTCCTTTAATTATTCAGTTAGTCTTAATCGGTCCATCCCTTTGTTGATTCCGCTGCATTCGAAGCTTTAGGTCTCCCGGCGTTGATTCAATCTTCCACTGAGGCTCTTCTGTAACAGGTCCTTTTACCCTGGAAACTTGAGTCCACCCTCTCTCAGCAGTTCTTACAGCAGTTTTTGTGGTTAACAGTACTCGGAATGGTCCTTCTTATCCATGAGATAAGCTTTCCTCCTTCCAGGTTTTAATCATTACTTCATCTCCTGGTTGTATTTTGTGTACTGCAAATCCTAAAGGAGGTGTCTGGGCTAATATGATCCGAATTAAATGCTCTTAGAATTCCAAATCGTGGTAGAATTTGTTCCAGTACTATTTTGGTTACTGACTGAGCAGTCGCTCTGGTGGTAGGGAAGGCTTCTACCCAGTGAGTTAATTGATCTACCATTACCAGCAAATATTTATATCTCCCAACTTTTGGTGGTTCTGTGAAATCTATCTGGACCCTCTCAAAAGGTTGATAAGCTGTTTTCCTTCCACCAGCTGCGGTCTGTCTCATCGTTCTTTTATTAATCTTTTTACAGGTTAAACAACCGTATGTAGTTTGTTTTGCAATTTCATATATTCCAATGCAGCCAAAATATCTCAAGAAATGATCACTCAATGCCCTAGTGCCCCAAGGACTTCATTTTCTACAATTTGTAATTTAGATTTTGAAACCTTTAATTTTTTTTTTTTTTTTTTTTACAAAGTTCAGCAGTTCTATAGTCCCCATCCTGACATCATTCTCAGTTTGTCCAGCTATTAATAAATCATCTACATATTGTAAAAGCTTTATTTTTGAGGATGGCTTGAACGTCTGCAGTACCTTTTTTTTTTTTTTTTTTTTTTTAATGCCTGCCCAAAAAGGTTAGGCGATTCTGTAAACCCTTGGGGAAGCACTGTCCATCTGAGTTGTTGTTTTCTATTATTAGATGGATCTTCCCATTCAAATGCAAAATAGTCTCTGTTCCCCTTGTCCGGGGGGGGTAGGATCAAAATGCATTCTTTAAGTCAACTACACTGTACCAAATATAGTTAGGGGTAGTTGGTTAAGCAGCATCTAGGGGTTTGCTACCACAGGGAAACGAGCCACAGTTTGCTGATTTACAGCCCTGAAATCTTGCACGAATCTGTAAGATCTATCTGATTTTAAAACCGGTAAAATAGATATATTATATGGAGACATACAAGGTTCCAATGTACCTTTACTTAATAATTCGTCTATAATTGGTTTCAGCCCCTCTCGACCCTTTAGGGGAATGGGGTATTGTTTTATCTGAATTGGTGTCTCCGGATCAATTATATCAATTTTAATAGGCTTTATTTTAAGCTTTCCAATCTCTCCTTTTGTATATCAGACTTTAGGATTTATCTGTTGCTCGTCTTTTCCCATTAATGTATATTTTTTAAATTTTTTCTTGTACTATTGTTTTTTAAATTTCAGCTTCTGGTAGCAATAATAAATCCCCTGGGAATATTTTTTACAGTTGATTTTTTTTTTTTTTTTCCGCACCCCTATTTGCTAAAAATCCAAACTCTTCTCTCTGGGGCTTCATTTTATTTTTCTCAAGCACTCCTTTGACGTCTTTGTCCCCAGAAAACAGAGCTCCCGACTCCGTTATTCTTCTTTAAACATCCTTTTATCCTGCTCCTGCTCTCTACAGTTCTGCTGTAAATGTCCCTTCTTTCCACAACAATAGCATGCTAATTCGTTTCCTCTAATTACTGCCCCTTGCTTTTCACCACCCAAAGCTCCAGGTAAATCCATTAGAATGAGATCTCAGAGGTTTCTCTGACTGCTGCAAATATTTTCGCCTTTGCTTTCTGCTTTTACACTTTCTGTGTTTCTTTTAATAGCTCCTGCAGACTCCGGTCCTGCCAATTGTATACTTTTTCTAACTTTTTCCTGATGGCACCTCACGAATTGGCTACGAATTGAGTGGGTTTGGTTTTTTTGGTTTGTGGGTGGGTTTTTTTTTTTGGTGGTTGGGGTGGGGTTTTTTTTGTTTTGTTTTGTTTTGTTTTTTTTTTTTTAATAAAGCCTCTCCCACGGGGCGTGTCGGCTCTACCCCCGAATACATTTGTAAATTCTTTCTTAATCTTTCCAGCCAATCAGTGGGTGGTTCATCTCTCCCTTGATGTTCGCTAAAGACTATATTAAAGTTTTGCCCCCGAGGAACTGCTTCTCTAATGCTGGCCACTGTTAAATTTCTGAGGTCCCTCATATTCTGTCGGCCCTGTTCTTGATGACCCCAGTTAGGGCGGACACTGGGCCAGTTCTGATCTGCCGGCGGCCCCGCTTGGTTTTGCAGTTCCCACAAACACATTCCGGCTGGTCTAATCATTTGCCTTTCCTTGGTCGTAAATAAAATGCTTAAAATGGACTGTACTTCTTCCCAGGTTAAGTATGGGGACCTAAAAATTGATCTAACCTCTCAGCTACTCCGAGAGGATCATCTAATAGAGTCCTTTTTTTTTTTTTATTTTCGTCCATCGGAGGTGTTGAACGGGACTGCCACAAATCCGATGCCTCCTTGGTTGCCTCCGAGGGGCACCTCCCGTGAGGGATAAAGACGCTCCCTCAGTTACGGCAGTTTTACCTCTTGTACATGCAGCCGGAGGCAGAAGGGGAACCGCCGGGGCAGTTAAAGCCGCCGGGGTTGTTAAAGCCGCCGGGGCTGTTAAATCCGCCGGGGCCGGGGCCGTCAAAGCTGCCGGGGCCGGATAATTAAAGTATGGAGGCGGCCAGTTATCTAGCAGTTCCCATTCATCATCTTTCTCTATCCCTTCCTTGTTCTTATCCCCTTTTTCTTCAGATTTTTCATCCTTTTTTTAGTGTAAGTACTGAAGCTGGATAAGGACGTGAAGTCCTGATCCACAATTTTGCATAATCGCTTTCTTATCAACTAAAAGGTTTTCTTGAGTAAACATATGTACTGAAAGCCTGGCAAATCCAGTCTTCAAAAGATCCAAAAATAGGCCAGAAGACAGGTGAGTTTAAAGGTTTCTTCGGCCATTCAATCATACAGTATTGGGCTAATTTTAATTTACTTTTTCCTTTTCTAGGACAACTTTCATACCAATTTCTAATCATTATGCCTAATGGACTATCTGGTGGTATGTCCAGTAATTTACTTTTTTTTTTTTTTTTTTTTTCTGGTCCCGGGTTTTTGATTCCTTTTGACCCATCTAGGGGTTTTACTGTGGCAACTCCTACAGCCCTTGTAGGGGGTTGGATCCAGGGAGTTCCTTTGGGAATTTTCTAAGGCAATTCCTCTCACCTTGGGAATTTTCTACGGCAATTCCTCTCGCCCTTTTAGTGGGTTAGATCGAGGGAGTTGAATCTCTTACCCACCCACATATCTCCTGGGAAATTTCTACGGCAATTCCTCTCGCCCTTGGTTACCAGTAAGAGTGTCTTGTGGGGGGCTGAACCCTTTACCCACCCACGTACCCCTAGAACCCGTGCTCCCACCCACGAGTCCTATAGGATCCACTTTGGTCCTTCACCGGCCAAATCCCTCGCGGGAGTTTGGGACCGCGGTTAGAAGACCTCCACACTCGATTCGGAACTCAAATCCTGGCTCCAAAACTACTTTTGTTTCCAAAATGAGGTTCCGTCTCAATCACACTCTCACACACAAGCAACCGAAGCCCACCCAGCCGAACGGTATGCCTTATGACTCCGTCGTCTTCGTTCAGGTCTTCGTGCACCAGAATTACGGGTATTAATACTGCAGTCTTTCCTTTGGAGCTCCAATTCCTTTGACTATTGCTTCTCTTTTGTCCGTTGATCTCTGGAGACTGACCCAGACTGCTACTTTCGAGCCACAATCTGTGGGGGGCCCCTCGAGAAGCCACAGTCCAGGAAAGCACACAGAGATCACGTCGGGGTCACCAAATTGTTATGATCAGACAAAGCCAATTTTTATAAAAATATATATATTTTTATTTGGGTTCAATCTATTTAGGGTGGGAAGCAAGAGGCAAAGCAGCGCTGGGTGCATGGAGAGCCGCAACTCTGCCACATGCACCCCGAGTTCAAAAAAACAGAGGTTTTTTTATACTTCTGTGCCACCGTCTTTAACCAATCCTCTCTCATCAGATGATTGTCCTGCTTTTTCTCCATTGGGTCCTTTGAGATGCTTGAGTCTTTGTCCCCCTCCTATGGGGTCTTTTGGAAGTCTCGAAGCCTTGGTCTCCTGGTGCGCTTTTCTCCTATTGGATCTTTTAAAAGCCTCATGATCCCATCTTTTGGCGGCTTTTCTTCAAACAGCAGTTACAGGTTATCTCTAGGTGGGGGGGGTGTTCCGAGAAGCGGTTACCTATCAGCTCTAGGTGATGAGGTTTCCGAGAAGGAGTTACATTTTTCCAACCGAATGGGATACTTTATATTTTATCCATATATATTCAAACATTCATTGTAATATAGGTTATAGTAACTGCAAATCATTTCAACACCCACACAGGGTACCATATTCTATTTTTACAATACTTTAGACAGCAGGATAGTGTGGTTTTACAGATTTACAGATCATTCAAACCTATCATACCCGCCTTGCTTAACTTAGCAAATTAGTTACAATAGTTTATTACAGGACTCTGATGAGGAAGCACAAGATGAGTTGTTTCCTCCACAAAGACCGAATGAGCAGAAAGCCCCTCAGGCAGTGCCCCCTCCACCTCCCATCGTGGAGCCCTCTGTTCCACCAGCTCCCTCTGATGAGGAAAAAGCCCTGCGCACTTTGTTTATCTGGTGCAAAAGGAATGGGGTCCCTGCTGATGCACGGTCTGCTTTTGATCTCGAAACATGGAAAGGAGCAGGGATCGCCTTATTCGAGGCGGCCGTAAGGAAGAACACCATCGCTGTGTCATCTTCAACTGCATGGCGACTGGTACATCAACCCCTGAAACAGTTAAAAAGTGATGGGACTGCCGCGGCAGCTGCAGCCGATGCCAGGTCACCTAGTGGGTCCGGTTCTCGGACGGATCCTACAGTTGTAGCTGAAACACCTCCAGAAAAGCCGCCAGCCCCTTCCACACATCCACTACCTGCTGATAAGGACGGCATTTCCCTGTTATTAAAGAACTACAGAAAAGCATTAATGAGGACGGACTTAAAAACTCATTTACTGGAAGCGATGGCTCACGGCTGTACTCAGCATTCCAGCCCCCCCGCCGCGGGGCGGCCGCCTGCGGCCTCTGGCCCCGGCTCTCGGCGCCCACCCCCCCCCGAACCCCAAAAGCGGCGGTTTGTCCAGCAGGTGTGACGCTGTGATGCACCGTCCCTTGTCTGTCAGCACCACATCATCAACAAGCAATGGCTTTTTATATTCTTAACGGTGTTTTGCTGTTTGTAGTATTTGTCATTTCATGTTGTGTGAGTGACAAGTGTAAGAGGCCTCTGCGTGTGGTTGTGTGATTGTTGTGCGTGTGTGAGGCGCAGCCCAGCTGCAGCTGCGCAGGGCGGAGTCCTCTGGCCCGAAGCGGCCGGAGAGGAACGGAGAGCAGGGCAGGCTCTGTACGGGGGGAGTGCAGGACGAGTGAACATTGCTAGTGCAGAGCCCTAGTGCCCGCCCGCTGGGTCGCGGGTGCTGCCTGTTTATTCATGCTCAGTGTTTTAAGTGTCACAGGTGAAATACCTCTTCTAGTAGGAGGCAGTAATTCTGTGTTCATTGTTGTCTTGAATTTAGGTGTGTACTCTGTGGGCAAAGTGCACCTCTGTACCATCTACCTGAGGGGGATATTGTCAGTTTACTTGGGTAGCATTTTAAATTAATTGTGCATGTGAGGATTATTGATGCTGATTTTACTGGACAAATTTGTGCTCTGATTTCTACTCCTTACCCACCAGTAACCATTCCAAAAAGCACTTGCATTGCTCAACTTGTACCTTTTTTGAGTTGTGTTCCTAAGACAGAAAAACAGTTGTGACATGATGGAGGATTCAGCTCCACAGGACCTTTGCAAGTCTTTTAGTCACAGACTGTTTCATCATCAAGACCGCAGATGACCTGTACACTCTCCAACAGAAGAGAATTGCCAGCGACAGTAACGCTGACCAGACTTCTGGACACAGGAGCTGATGTAACTATTATATCTCATTATTCCTGGCCAACGGAAAATATGGATATGGGAGTAGCAGGACCCTGAGGGTCAACAGGTCACTGTCAAATCCAATATGACGACAGCCCCTCCCCCCCCCCCCCCCCCCCCCCGAATCTGTGGGGAAGGGACTGCTTGTTACAGTAAGGTGTGAAGATTACTACGGATTTTTAATGGGGGTCACTGTTCTGCAGGGCATTAAACAGCCTACACTGGAATTAACCTGGTTAACAACTGACCCTGTGTGGGTAGAGCAGTGGCCCCTGCCAATTGAAAAGTTAAAGGCCCTGCAAGAATTGGTACAAGAACAGTTGGTTGCCGGACACATTGAACCCTCTCAGAGCCCCTGGAACACTCCTGTATTTGTGATCAAAAAGAAATCAGGTAAATGGAGGTTTTTACATGACTTGTGGCAAGTTAATTGTTATGGCCACAATGGGGGCTCTGCAGCCAGGTATGCCCTCACCTGCCATGATCCCTCACAACTGGGAAATCATAGTTATAGATCTGAAAGACTGTTTCTTTACAATACTGTTAGCTTCTCAGGACAAAGGAAAATTTGCATTTTCTGTGCCTTCTGTTAATCATGCAGAACCTGTACAAAGATACCACTGGAAGGTGTTACCGCAGGGCATCAAAAATTCTCCAACAATATGCCAGTGGTTCATGGCACAAGCATTGTCACCTGTACGGGAGAAATTTCCCACCAGTTATTGTTATCATTATATGGATGACATTTTGTTAGCATCAAGCAGCAAGGAGCAGTTGAGTGACATGGAAAATTTGACTAGAGACTCATTGCAGCAATATGGATGATTATTGCCCCTGAAAAAGTGCAAAAGCAGAGCCCTGGAAATATTTGGGGATGACAGTTATGAACAAGCAGGTCATTCCCCAACCTGTGAAACTTGATCTCGAGGTTAAAACACTCAATGATGTACAGAAATTAATGGGATCTTTGAATTGGATCAGACCTTACCTCGGGCTGACCAATTCGCAGCTGCAACCATTGTTGGAATTGTTAAGTAATTCCAGTGATTCGACAGAACCCAGAACATTAAATAAGGAAGCATTAAGTGCAATCCAAATTGTGGAGCAATCTATACACAAAAAAATTGTTTCTCAAATAGATCTGTCTCAATCAGTACAATTCTTTGTACTAATTGATCAAACTGTGCCATTTGGTGCCTTGGTGCAGTGGAATACTGAGTGGAGTGACCCCTTACACATTTTAGAATGGATGTTTTTATCATTCAGACCATGGAAAACTGCTCCTCGATTATCTGAGTTAATTGCTGATGTGATCATAAAAGCTAGAAAACGCTGTTTGGAGTTAACAGGCCGTGATCCAGCTACGACTGTTTTACCTGTTCAGAACTGGTACTTTGAGTGGTGCCTTGCAAACAAGTATGAGTTACAAGCGGCCTTAGCAGACTTTCAGGGACAAGTGTCTTATCATCTTCCATCACACCTGCTACTAAAATTCGCTCAGGAAATACCATTCGGTCCGAAGCACTTGAGCCAGCCAGAACCTGTTAAAGGCCTTACCGTATTTACGGATGGATCAGGAAAAACTGGTAAAGCAGCAGTGGTGTGGTACGAGAATAATGTCTGGAATAACAAGTTTACCAAAAGGGTTCTCCACAAATTGTTGAATTACGTGCGATGACTCTTGTTTTTTCTATCTTTCCTACTCCTATTAATATTGTAACTGATTCAGCTTATGTGGCTAACTTAGTTTCCCGACTGGACAAAGTAGACTTAACTTCGTCAAGCAATCAAATGTTATTTGAGGTTTTGAGAGAACTCTGGAAAAACATTCAGTCGCGCACAGAACCCTGTTTTATCATGCATATCCGCAGTCATACCACTTTACCTGGATTTTATACGGAAGGTAATGCCAGAGCGGATGCTCTTGTCTCTGCGATGGCTTTGAGTACTGTTCCTAATGTGAAACAACAAGCTGTTCTATCATGTCAATTTTTTCATCAAGGTTTTCGAGCTCTACGACAGCAGTTTGGTTTGTCTCATTCTGAAGGTCGGTCTATTGTTGCTGCTTGTCCTGATTGTCAAGGAACTCATACTCCAGCGTATTTCAGTACTAATCCCAGAGGTATTCAAGCTTTACAGATTTGGCAAACTGACGTTACTCATATAACTGAGTTGGGTCGACAGAAATATGTTCGTGTTTCTGTTGATACTTATTCACATGCTTTGGTAGCAGCAGCACATAATGGAGAAAAAAGTAAGGATGTAATCTGACATTTACAGAAATTTTTTTCTGTCCTTGGGGTGCCACATCAAAACCGGATAATGGTCCAGCATATGCTTCACAGAAAGTTCAAACATTCTTTATGGGCTGTTACTTATGTTACAGGGATTCCCCATTCCCCAACAGGACAAGCAGTTGTCGAGCGTGCACACGGCACGCTGAAGCGGCAGCTTCAAAAACAAAAAGGGGGAATGATTGGGGAACCACCTCAGGCATGTTTAGATAAAGCAGTTTATGTTCTTAATTTCCTTCATTATGGGGACGTTGCTTCTACACCTCCCATATTGCAACATTTTTCCTCTCCTTTTTCAAAACAGAATTTGCAAAAGGGCATCAAAGTACATGTTAAAGATTTAGTTACTGGCCAGTGGAGTGGACCATGTAAGTTATTAACCTGGGGAAGAGGTTATGCTGGTGTTTCCACAGGTCACGGCTCCCGATGGTTACTGGCAAGGTGTGTGCGACCATACCTGAGGCATGAGAGGCTGTGGGTGCTGTGGGTGCCCCTGTGCTGACAGTTTGCGGTCTCTTCGACTGATCATTGAAGCAGAATGTCTGGGTAATGTTTGCTACTGCAGCAGAACAAACTACACTACAGTTGCCAATTCTTTTAAGAGAAAATGCTAACAGTAATTGCAACTCCTTAATGAGATATATAGGCTTACTAGTCACTAGTGAAAGGTGTAGTTTAGATGGAATGTAGTTATTAATAAGGATGAAATGGTGTAAGAATGTGTGTATTCAACTTTCTTTGTTTAGCAATATTAAGAATTAAGAACTCAAGTGTTTAACCTTATTAGAAACTCCCTTGGTTTTCCCCCTTGAGTGGTGGCCAGGCTTGGGGTGGAACACAACAGGAGGATGAAATCAGATGTTTCTGCGCAAAGAAAATTGCCAGTAATTTTGGCCTGTTGATTTAGAGGCTGGAACTGCTTGCAGCGACGTTGGATGCCTCACCTACAGATGGACGCATCGCGTAGGATTTCCAACTTAAAAGGAAAGGTACTCTAAATCCTTGCTGCAACCAGGTTTCCCCAGCAACTGCAGATCATTCTGAATCGATCCCTAAGAGCATACAACAGTTAAAAGATGGTGTTAAGTGTTTAACAGAAGATGATGGTCTCGACTGGCTGACAAAGTTGTTTAAAGGATGGGGGTTATTGGGCTGGCTGATCTCTTTGATCAGAACCACTGGAATGATCCTGTTAGTCGTCATAACTGTGCTCCTGATGTTGCCATGTCTTTTCAGTCTTCTGCAAAGGGCCCTGCAGAGGGCTGCTCATGCAATATTTGTAGCACAAATACAAAAAGGGGGAATTGTCGGGGTAGGCAGCGGGTCTGCTGAACGCCTGGCAGAGCAGATGGAATTTGACCTTGGCCAGATCATCCCGTACCCGTGAGAAGCCTGCGTGCAGGAGGGCATACCACGGATAAGGAGCAAGGACAGTGAACATCTGCTGCAAGAAACATGAAACTGTTGAGCACAGATAAGGAACTGTGTGAATTATGTTCAAAAGTAAAACTTTAAGAAAGCTGTCCAATCATGTACTGTTGCTATGGGTGTACCGTTGCTATGGGTTTAGCCAATTATGTTAGAGCTTGCAGTAGTTGTAAAAGATATATAAAGTATGTAGAAAACAATAAAACTTCCACTTCTTTTGCTTCTAACTTGATTATTGATTGTTGCTTGACCGTCTCTACCGCAACAGCCAGGCTTCAAACCTTCTTTTGAGTTGTTTTCCCAAGGGAAACCAGAAGCAAGCGTGATCTTTTCCACAGATTAATTTGGTACCAATATCCATCTGCAGTCTGCTCCTAACTTTTTTCCTCTAAATGTCACCTCAAGGCTGGATGCATTGTGTTTAGTGAAACTAGGAATGCTTCTTTCTGTATTCTCTTCCAAGCAAGTTTGGCCTGGTAAACTGGTGATCACTGTTACTCTGAATTCATGGGCATGTGTAGGTGATGTGTACATCCCTGAGTAAGCTTGTCCTGGGAGAGGAGTCTGTCTTGCTTGGGATGCAATAACCCCTTTATGTTTGTAGGCGGGTGCCTTTGTGCTGGATCCCATGTGTGGGCTAGGAACGATACTGCTGGAAGCTGCCAAAGAGTGGCCTGTGAGTATCACAGTGGCAACAGGCAGGACCTTTGCGAGATGGCTTGTAGTTGCATCAAGAGAAATGTGTGCCACAGTTACACCAAACTCCATTACTGGAAAGCTTGAACCCATCTGATCTTTCTAGGCAGTTGGTAAAACTTTCCCCCACAGGAGTGCGAAGCAAGTCCTAAATATTTGTGCCAGTGGGTGCTGGGAGCCCTGGATTTATACCCCAGGGGTTTTATGAGCAACCGTGGACTCTTAAAACTACCCGGGCTTCTCCTGGGAATGGAGAGATGTCAGTGGGACGGTACAGTCGGTGTCAGTTTTAGAGGCAGCGTTGCTGTCTGTAGCTCGCTGGGGTCTTGCTGTTAGGACCTCATTTTTTTTGATATATTTGAAATAGCCTCATTTTTTTTTAAGTTCAGAGTGCCTGGAGCAGACCAGGACATGAAAGGAGTGAAGATAGCGCAGACTTCCCTCCTTCCTCCGTGTTCTGGGCCTGTGTATCGCTCTGTGTAATGCCAGTAGATATCCCAGGAAGGGGTTTGTCTCGGAAGAGCTGCGCAACAGGGCAGTGCTGAGAAGGGTTTATAAAATAAATTCACCCAGCTGTCAGCAAAATGTCTCTTTTTCTCTCAACAGGAAGCCTGTTACTGGGGTGCTGACATAAGCGATTCATCGTTAGAGGGTGCAGATGTGGGTATTAGGACTGCAGGCTTAATGGATAAGATTGAGTTACTGAAAGCTTCTGTGCAAGGTGTGTCTGTAGGCTTTCCAAGAGAGACATGTTTTTGTGGCTCTGGGGCTGTACAGGCAATGTAGGTTCTTCTGGGGGGATGTGCAGTTGAGCTGACTGTCAACAAATAGCCGAGTCATGACTCTGTAGTCCTAGCAAATGGGTAATTATTTGTTCTCCCCTCCCCGCCCCCTGCCTCGGAGAACTTTGGCAATAGTAAACTCAGCAGAAGACAATGAAAATAATTGTCAGACAGGGGCAGTAGCTGTCTGTCCTAACGGTAAATTTATGAATACCACAAAGACTGCATACTATGTCAGAGTTCTTTGTGTTTTACAGGAACACAGCAAGGACAAACCCAAATAAAACGTGGATTGTGACTTCAATGTATCAGATGAGTAATAGCGGGGACTCAATAAGCTCAGCTGAATTGTTGATGTTTTGCCGTAGGAGTCTTTTAAATGACAACGCCTTTCTCCTGGAAGAGGTTATCTGTTTGCTCTCAGTTCATGAGCTAGTCTGTGGAGAAGGCAGTAATTTTATGACCTCATTTGGACCCCAAAGCCTGAGTCTAAATTAGTCCTTTATGAACTTCATGACAGAAAAGGGCTGGCTGTTTTTCCCTGTGCAAGGGTGATGAAGTCTGCATATTTTTTTTACCTCGCAATGTCTGTTTCTTACCAGAACGCTAAGAAATATTATTTCCTTTTTGTAAGAATATGTATAGCTTTATTTCTTACTTAAAAGCTGTGATTGGGCTTGGCTTCTAGGCTAATGGAAGGTATTTTGATGTCAGGTTTTTCTAGTACTGAACAAGTAATTGGTGTCTCTGTCACTGGTCAGAAGCTGTTATTTCTGCTTGTCTGGAGAAAGACTGCAGGTAACTTGTCCTTCCATTTGTAGATAAAATTGTCATAAACTTGTCCTGCAAGGGTTGATCCAAGGATGTTCCAGGAAACGTCTCCAGCTAGTTCTGGCATAGAAACACAGCAGGGTTTAGGTGGGAGGGGACTGCTGGAGGCCTTTAGTCCTGTCATCCGCTGGGAGTAGGGCTAACGCCAAAGCTGGGCCAGGTTGCTCAGAGCTGTCTTGTCCTGTCGAGATTTGAAGCATCCTGAGGGGTGGAGAACCCCTAGTCTCCTCCTCTCACACGGTGGCTGCGCTCTGGCCGGCACAGCCCTTGTTGCTACAAGGGTACAGCGCTGCCTCATCATCCAGACAAGTGCCTGTTCCCAGGGTGCAGGAACTCTGGGGAGATCCTTGAAAGACACCAGCTCCGACAGAATCCAGGTGATTCTGGCTGTAACCAGATTCTTGAGGGGAGAAAAGTGGGACGGAGAGAAATTTAGCATGTGTTTCCTTGCCGTTCATACGTGTGTCTCTGAACCTCTGCGCTAACTCTTTGCAAGCTTAGCTCCTCTTTCGCGTTGTGCTTGTAAAGGTGTGTGTTGAGAAGCAGCAGCTAGATTGGCACCGTGCCGTCCCCTGTTCAGAGTCCTGCTCTCCTGCCACCAGTAATGGGGAACCTGCAAGCTAAACCGCACTCCCATGCATTTGTCTTCCCGGTCTGCATTGGGTTGGTAGCTTTGCAGTGCCATTTGCGAGGAAAGGTACGGAAGGAGCTACGAATCCGGGTGTATAACCTGCGAAAGAGCTGGCAGACAGTTTTGTAAGGTGAATGAGGGCACAGCTGATGTTCATTTTTCACTGTCCCCTTTGCCACAACCACCAGCAGGCAAGCAAACTAAGAAAAAATCCTCAGATCTCCACAGCCTCTAGTGAATGGGGCATGCAGGGAGCCTGTTCCCCATGCCTGCAAGACATTTCTTCAAGTCTTGGGAGGAGAACAGAGAAAGCCAGTGTACCAAATATGTTTTCATCTGTGGCAGCAGATCTCCCGGCGGGTGCCTTGGACAGAGACCAGCAGGTAGCAGCGCCTTGGCACCGTGTCACCTTCTGTACCATCTTTCCAAGGGAAGGGGAATCCTGAAGGGAGGTGGCGTCTGTAGCGGTGGTCTGGAACGAGCACGAAGCCATTCACTAAGTGACTGTGATGGCCAGAAGGGGATACGCCGGTGTACGTGCAAGGGCCGTGCTGACCGTTCACATGCAAGAACACGCCACACGTTTATCAGTGGGTTTCAGTTCTCTCAGGCTTCCCCGCATTTCTCACTGGAGGAAGCCCTCAGCGTTCTTTAGCAAAAAACCCCAAAGACCTTATTCAGGAGCAGGTTGGTGTTTCTCCATTGCTCCTTCAGGGCCGCGGCCTTTCAGTGTCCGCCCTTAGAAGCACTTTTACCAGGTACCGGTGAGGCCGACGCAGTTTCACCGTCTGACTCCCCGGGGCGGGCGCGGAGCCCAGCGGCAGCCGCGGCGCCGCCGCCGCCAGAGAGAAGGAGCGCGCGGGCCTGGAGCGGCGGCCCCGGCCCCGCCCCGGCGGCGGGAAGCGGCGGGAAGCGGCGGCGGGAGGGACGCGCCCCAGCGGCAGCACTCTCGGGCCACGGCCGCCGGGGCGGGCGGGCGCGGGTCCCTCCGCCGCCGGGCTCCCTCCGCCGGGCGGCCCGGCCCGGCCCGGCTGCCGGAGGGGAGCAGAGAGCGCCGCGCGGGGAGAGCGGGGCGGAGTGCGCGCCGCCGGCCTCCGCCGGAGCGGGGCAGCGGCGCAGCCGCGGCGACGGCCCTGGGGGCGGGCGGCAGGAGGGCGGCGAGGCGGAGGGAGCCGTGGCGCGTGTGGCCCGGGCCGGGCGCGGCGCCGCGCCACGGTGCGACAGGTTTGCTCTTGGTTGGAGCCGATTTTAGTGATTTTTTTGGTGATTTGGATTTAAACGAGGAATGATTTAGAGCCGCCGTACAACTAGTTGCGATGCTGCTACGCAGTCCGCCCCCCTCGGACCTCGTGGGTCCAGCTCCGAGTTCACCGCCTCAGAGTCTCCGCGCGCGGCAGCCGCCGCATCTGGACGCGCTCCGGGGGAGATCGGGGACCGGGAGAGCCGACGAGGCCGTGAGCGCCGGGCGGGGCGCGGCGGGGGTGAAGCTCCGGCTCCGCGGGGAGACGGGCCTCGGCCCGGCAGGGCGGGGGCCGGGCAGCGGGGCCGGGCAGGCGCCGGTGGCTGCGCGGCGGGGGGGCCGTCGCCGGGGCGCGAGGCTGGTGCCCGCCGGGAGCCTTCGAGGGCCGGCGGGAGGAGCGGGGAGAGCCGAGTCCGCGCGCGAAGGCGCCGGAGGTCGCTGTCGCGTGGGGGAGAAAACGGGGAAAAAACCTCGTCTTTCGGGTAAGCGTCCGCAGCTGCGGTCGAAGAAGCTTCTGGGGCCGCGGCCGGGCGGGTCCCCTTCCCCGTCCCCCGCCGCAGCCCCGGCAGCCATCTCTGGCCGCCCTGCAGCGAAAGGGGGGCTCGGCACAGCCCCCGAGTCGTCTGCTGCCCTGTGGGTAGAGACTTCTCGTGTCCCCGTATGGTTTTGATTAAAGTTGTTCTCTCAAGTAAAGAGCTCTCGTGAAAAGGTCTTGGAGCCCCCTTTGCTTTAATTGTGGCGGTGCTTACAGAGCACTTGCTGTTTTGATGACGAAAATGCATCAAAACCAGCGCCCGACCCAAAACATGCGTGACCTGTAACGGCATTCTAGCTGGCCTCAAGTGCCTGTGAAATGCTCTTGGTCGAGCGTATATAGGTGCTGCTTTGGCTGCTTGAAAAACAAAGCTCCGCTTAGAAATCGGGACTGATTTGTGCTTCTGTCTGTAACCTAAAAGGATGAAAACTTTACTTAAGCTTTCTCTAATCTGTAATTTTAATGGTAATGTGTGTTTTGTATTTATAACTTTTCATCTGGAAAAAAGACAGTGTCCGTGGTTTTAAAGGATGTTAGGAAATCCATGCTCTCTGCATCTCAGTGTGGCTACTTTAAGAAGGAAACCGTTTCACTTGGAGGAGGGAGGAGTTCATTGTTTTTAATGTAGCCTTCAAAACCTAAAACTCTTCTCTGGGCTTTGCAAGTCAGGCTCTTCTCGGCAGGGTGTCTTGCAATTCCATAAGAAAAAAAGGCAGACCAGCTTGAACTCAGAAGTGGTCTGCTCTTCCGGGGAGCCCTGCCTCGGATTGATGCTTGTAGTGAACTCTGTTTCCTTGCAGCAGAACTCGTTCAGGTTTTTCAGATGTATAGCGTCTGTTGTTTTTTCTTTTTCTTCTTTCCATTATTTTCAAGACTAATGAACTAATAAGGAAGGCATCCTTGGCGGGTATGTTTGATTTTTTCTTTGCTAACAGCCATGGGATTCTGCTTCAGCATCACTGCTCTGCTTTTGCAGTCTGTGATTGTCAGAGGCTCCAGGGAATTGTGCTGCCCAGTGCATGCGGGGGAAGGCTGTGCAAAGTGAGGCAGGTAAAGCAGCTGGCACACGTTGTCAGCGTGGAGAACAGGAAGGAGGAAGCTAAATGGGAACTTTTCACAGAAACTAAAACAGAATCGTCATTATATCGGCTGTAAGCTGGTTCTTTTGGTTTTATCCTTTTTTTTTTGTTTTTGTTTTGTTGTTGTTTGCTTTTTGCAGACCTTTCCCATGCTTTGAGGACTGGAGTTATTCTTACCTCATATTTGTAGGGTGGCTGGACTCTGCTGGAGTGTTTTAGCTGCAGAGACAATGGGGAAGTGCCCTGGATGAGAGAGAGGATAATGCTGGTGCTACCTGCATGTTCAGGTCGTAATGCCTCTTTCCTAACTTGTGGATGTGCAGCTTTTGCAGTTTTTCTGATATCAGCAAGCAGTTTATCTCTAGTTACTCGCTACAAATAAAGGAAGCTGAGTAAAGAGCATAGAGCAGGAGGTCTAAGGTAAGCCAGCATCTGAGGGGTTTATCCTCTTCCAGGTTTCCAGTCCCAAGAAGTTCCGTGGCAGATCCGAAGTGGCTCCTGTCCCTTTGGAAGCTGTGTATCTGCAGGTCTCTAACCCTGGTGTAATTTGCCAGGCTGAGCCAGCTTGTTGTGTTGTGACCTGTATTGAGGGCAGTGTGCTGCAAAGTTCCCTTTTTGTCTGGACAAAGTGGAAACTCTCTTTTCCAGGCTGAGTCCTCCTGACTTGTCTTCGTGACTCCAGCCTGGAGAACAGCAGGAAGAGAGGTGATCTCAGGGTAAAAGCAAATAGTATGCAAAAGGAATAAGCTTTAGAAAACTCTTTTCTCTTAGGATATTAGTAATAGCAGGAATATGTATAAATAGATAGAGTTTTATACAGCACAGGTGCTCTAGGAACCATACTAACAGTTCAGTGCAGTATGCAGGGGTGCTCTAGGAACAGTGTTGAAGATAAGTAACCATGATGACCAAAGACTGCATCAGTGAGCAGTGGTGTCAGAAGAGGAACTGGAGCGGAATGGGAAGAACTAGTCGGAACTGTGGAATATAATGGGCTTTGGAAATTGATGATGAATTGGTATTGCATTGCATGCTATGAAGAATCGTATAAAGATAAGATACTTCTTAGCTGTTGCCACTTGCTGAGGTGATGGCCCAACTGTGAGTTGTTAGTAAAGCAAGCCTAGAGATACCCACGGTCTGGTAAAATCCTTTAACATGGTACTCCTCCTCCTTGCAGAAATACCCATGTGAACAAGATCAACAGGCATAAAAAAGTGTATCTTCAGTTCCCTTTGGTTTCCTGGCGCTAAATGCTGTCCTCCTGAAGGAAATCTTTTAATGTTCCTCTGAATGCAGTTAGAAATGGATCAGAAATAGGAGAAGAACTCTCTTAAGTAGTTTTTAATCCCAGGACATGCATGGTCAAACTTGACTGCTCCTCAGAACCAATTTTGAAATAACAGGTTTGGGTGTCATTTTCATTAAATGCTAAGTTTATATGAAAGACTTTGCTGCAGTAATTTTTTTCAGAGGATAGGAACCTCAAGTTATCCACAAGAAAAGCATGGCAGAGGGTAGCTTTAGCTTTGGAAGCCGATTCTGCCCTCCCCCCCCCCCGCCCAAGATCTACTTCTGGGTGTAGAAGCAGTCCCAGGCTTGCCTGGCATTAGTTGCAACACTCTCAAGTTAGGAGAGTTAAGAGAACAAAGTTGTCTAAATGAGGCAGAACTTCCTTCTTAGCTCAAGAGATGGTTCAGGTAAATATGTTCTTATTTCCTTCTTTTCCTAGGAATTTTCTCCGGGCAAAATGGGATGTTTCAAGGAGCGCAGTTCAAGATCAATGAGAACAAACGTGCCGCCCTGTTCAGACTCCAGCTTAGACAAAAGCATGGAAATACTAAGTGAAAATGTCAATCGAAGACACTTGTTGAGGTATTGTATTTTGAGATGTCCAATCTCTGGTCACTCCACAGAATGACAAGGAGAAGTGAAAGCATGCACAATGAGTCATGTCATGATAAATCTACAGCTAAAAATCTGTGGGTGAATACGCTTCTGTTCATGTCAGTGCCAGTGTCTTTCGAACCAGAATCACTCTTCTTAGGAAATGCCTTTTGCTTGTGTAAAAACCATGCGTCTTTCCCCAACTCCTTTGAGACCTCTCTGCTTTGGTTCCTGAGAGATTATTTGCCCTGTCGAGACGTGCAGATTTGCAGGTTAGGGAATGTCCATCCCTATCAAACTGTTTGCACATGGAGCAGACTTGAGTTCTGAATCCCTCTTGTGGTCCACAGGCTTTTCTTTGCATGTCATGGAGCACCAGATTACAAGCTCCCTAGTCTTGTGGGGGAACTCTACAATGCAGTATGATAGTGTGAATTCCAGCCTGTTCTTAGGCCCTGGAGAATCTGTTCCTTAGCTTGGGTTTCTTCGTGACATGGATTTTCTGGAGTCTGCAGGACACAAATGAATTGCAAGTCATTCTTGCAAATAGGAAGGAATGTTGCGGTATTATCAGAGAATCCCAGAATGGTTTGGGTTGGAAGGGACCTTACAGATCATCTAGTTCCAACCCCCCGGCCATGGGCAGGGACAACTTGTATTAGGCTCAAAGCCCTGTCCAACCTGACCTTGAGCACTTCAGGGAGGGGGCATCCACAGCTTCTCTGGGCAACCTGTGCCAGGGCCTCACCCCCCTCCCAGGAAAGAATTTCTTCCTTATCTCTGATCTGAATCTCCCCTCTTTCCATTTAAAACCGTTAGCCCTCGACCTGTCCCTACAGTCCCTGATAGAGTCCCTCCTCAGCTTTCCTTAAAGTGTACTGGAAGGCCACTAGAAGGTCTCAGCAGAGCCTTCTCTTCTCTGGGCTGAACACCCCCAACTCTCTCAGCCTGTCCTCGTAAGGGAGGTGCTACAGCCCCCTGATCCTCTCCTGGGGCCTCCTCTGGATCCGTTCGAGCAGATCCATGTCCTTCTGATGTTGGGAGCCCCAGCGCTGAACACAGCGCTGCACGTGGGGTCTGACGAGAGTAGAATAGAGGGGGAGAATCCCCGCTCTCGACCTGCTGTCCCCACTGCTCTTGATGCAGCCCAGGATGGGCTTGGCTTTCTGGGCTGCAAATACACGTTGCAGTGTCATTTTGAGCTGCTTCTCAAGCAACACCCCCAAGTCCTTCTCCGCAGGGCTGCTGTCATTCCACTCCTCGCCCAGCCTGTCCTTGTGCTTGGGTTTGCCCCGACACTTGTGCAGAGCCTTGCACCAGGCCTGGTTGAACTTGGTGAGGTTTGCACGGGCCCCGCTCTCGTGCCTGTCCGGGTCCCTCTGGATGGCCCATCCCTTCCCTCCAGCGAGTTGACCGCACCACACAGCTTGGCATCGTCAGCAAAGTTGCTGAGGGTGCACTCGATCCTGCTGTCCGTGTCTCCAACAAACAGATGATCATCTACTGCACTATATTATTTTATTATATTATAATACACTGTAGTGTTGTAACCTTTATACTATTGAATTAATTATTGTAATATGTGTGAGTTAAAAAGTAATTCAGTCGTGAGACTCACAAACCGCCTGCTGTCGGGAAGGCATCCCTGAAGTTCAGCGATTTACCTTGGTGCTGACGTGCTGTGCCGAGAGCGCAGGAAGGCTCGGTACCACGAGGCTGCTCGCTGGCAGCTGGGAAAATCCGTTGGCTCCAGGCAGTGTCCTGCCAGCTGTGGGCTGCATGTGGGAGGGGGCCTGAAATGCACTTTGTGTGTAATAATTCAAGTTCTAGGTGTGGAGATCTTTTTTTTCAAGCAAGCAAGCGTTTGAGTTCTTTGGTATTTGGGAATTTATGTTGAGGAATTTCTTACCCTCTAGAGCTTTGGTGTGCTGATGGAGAAAATGATGTGATGCATGCTTAAGCAGCATACTAAAACCACGCATCTTAAGCACAGACTTCCCACATAAACAATTTTCTAAAAAAGCAATCGGATAGAATTTTACATGAGTGGAGTAAAGCCACTTTATCGGGAGTTATTTGTTGATTTCAGGAAGAAGGTAACTGCACAGAACAGAAGTTGTGCGTTTGTTTCCATCAGAGTGTCTTTTCAGTCTCTTAAAAACTTGCGATACAGGTCCTGCTTCTAAGTAGGTGAAGATAAGTAATTTAAGTTGGATGCTGTGGTTACAACAGTAACTTCTAGTTCAGTATTTAAAAGAAAAAAATCAATCCATTGCATACTTTTTTTTTAGTAGAGAAGCAGTGAAATGAAGGGAATAACATATTTTCTGCCTCAGAGTATTTTATATATGAGTGCGTTTTAGTCACCGGAACACTGAGGACAAGAGCTGAAGCAAAAGCTGCAGAACAAGTCTGTGACGAAAATGAGGGTTTGGAGGTCCACCGAAGCTGTGGACCTCGACAGAGTCATTACATCGCTACAACTCAATCTGTCTTGTTTGACAACCTTATAACAAAGTAAGTGGGGTTTTTTTCATCATCTTGCAAAAATACTAAACTGAGCCTTATTATCAAGCCTTTGTGCTATGGCATACTATTGGCTAGGGGCTTTCTCCTTCTTTGCACAGCAGAGAAAGGTGCTGTTCCTGGCAGCCAGAGCTAAGTGTATTCAGTGGTCAGGCTGAGGTGTTTCTACGTGCCCCCACGTAAACATTGTGTCCTAGCGATTGCTGCTAGGCCGCAGGTGCCCTCTGTTGTAGTGGTCCACCGCTGTTACAGCACTTGGAACTTTCTGGATGCTGTTAGCAACAGCTGCTAGTGTACAGCTGCTGTGGATCAGGAAGGGAGGGTCTTCTCCTCTGCCCATATGTCTGGTAACTGTTGTTAATATCTTGATCTATATAAGGTGGGAGCCTTTTTACTTCCTAGCCAATCTGTTTAACCCAGTTTTTTTGGAAATAGGTGCTTGTGGCTGTTCTAGACTTCCAGATGTGCGAGTGTGTGTGGGAATGAGTGAGTGTGTGTTCTTTGGAAGATGCTTCCTGAGTAAAGGATTTGGGCCCAGCTTATGTTCAAATTGGTCACTGGTGTCTGTTTTCGGCGTTGCCAGGTGCAGAGACATCTTCATAGTAGAGCATCTTGCTGTCCTTTTGAATGACAGGTACTTCATTTTTTAAGCATCTTCATAGCCTACTTCCCAGAGTGTTTTCTTTAGATCTGAATTCCATTTTTTAAGTTTTTGTTTTTTTTTCTGATGAAACCAGGATTACCCCTAGTACTTTGTGTATCATCTCTGAAATGCCTGTCTGATTTTTGGTTTGGGTTGGGCGTTTTGTTTTTTTTTTTGTCCGCCGGGAATTGTGTTTTCCTGGGTTCTGCCACACTCTTGGATTATTAACCTGTGAATGATTGATAGATACGCTTTGGTTTTGTGTCTGGAGAAGTATTTAGCTTCCTTGTGTCCTAAGGCCTATTTTAGAGCAGAAATTCTTGTGCTGAAATCTTGGGTGCCAGAATGATGTTCCTATTCTCTCTTGTACTTTAATTGAATCTCTTTTGTATATGGAGTGCCTTGGTAATGTTACTATAGAGGCACCAAATATGCCCATGTTAGGCTTTCTGCACACTTGTGACTGATCTTTCTTGTTTATTCTCATTAGGAAAACCTCAATATTTACTCCCAAGGAGAGGAGGAAATCCAAACAGGTGACAGAGAAATAGGTGAGAAGCCAGATGACATTGTAGGTTAGTTCTGTTTTAGATTTTCTTTACCACGCTCTAGCCTAAAGCCTTGTCTTAAACAATTGAGATGAGCTGAACTACTGGATGTTTTTCACCTACTGAAAAATTCCATATTGCTGTTGACGTTACAAGCCATAGTCACGGACTCTAGGACTGTAGTGTAGTGAGCTCAGAACAGGCATTCAGAGGGGAACAAAAATAGGATGCCTTTCCAAAATGCTTACAAGATAAAAGGCAACAGACGGCTGTGGACAGGTGGGAATAGAAAGCAATGGACGGTGTTACTCAGAATAAGGAAGACCGATCTTACTACAGCAGGAGCAGGACAGTTTTCCTGGTGTTGAGCAGCACAACGAGAGTGTTTTGCAGAAGTTAGGTGGGCTGTCAAGGGTGTATGGAAAGCTCCTGAGCATGAAGATCAGCAGGGGAGAAGATAGCGGCATTCCTTTTTGTGTTTAGCAGCAGTCGGTGGAAGCTGCCGTCCGGGCTGTTAGGAGCTGCCATCCTGGTGTTTGTGGAAATACCATGAGGAATAAGGTTAAATCATAAAAAGGCATCTTAACTTGATGTTTGAAGTGAGGGGGGGAAACTTTGTTTTAAGGAGTGCAATAGTTGTGATGAAGGCAGTCAGTGCAATGACCCTTGCAGGAGTTTTCTGGATGGAAAAGAAGGGGGTGAGACTGTACTTAGGGACAGAAGAGGATTGGCAGTAGCTGAGCCGATCAGTGTTAGATTTTTGTGATAGATCTCTGCGCACGTGCAAGAGAGCTCTGAGACAGTGGCAGGAGGGGGAGCCCAAACAATGCCCTGCTGGGCTACTGCCAGGCCCATCCCAGGGCCATCCGCCCATCGCAGTCCTCGATGCACGAGCCCAGGGGGGCACAGTGAGAGGCAGGGACCCAAATCGAGGAGGAGCAGCTGCCTTGTCTGGGCCCCTCCCAGGGCTGCCCCAGGAGAGCCGTCAGCCCCGGTGTGCAGCTGTGAAACCGTGTGGATGAGTCCTTGGGAGCAGCTCTCCAGTCACCTTTTGGACTAAGGGGTTACTGCCCAGGGGTGGGACATACTGTGGGAGGCAGGGGAAGCGCAGTTTGCACAGGACTTATTATGGGATCTTTAGGGCAGGAAGCAAAGGCAGGACAAGGGAGGGGTTGAGGTAATTTGGGGAGGAACAAGAGTGGGACGAGACGGGCAGGGAGATAAAAAGGGCTGGTGACACTTTGGGCACGTAGGCATCTGAGTAGTGCATTTTAATTTAATTTGCCACAGTACTTCAAACCCGTTTAATGTTATGTCACTGCACAGTAGTTCCATCAGAAGGTGGCGAGGCGGAAGGTGGTGGTGAAGACACTCGGAAGCCCTTCTCCTTTCGACAGAGAAAAACCGTTGAGCGCTGTCAAGCTCCAATGGCAAGTACGTTACATGCACAGCTCCTCTTCAAGCTAACTTCTTGCATAGGAGTGAAATTTTTTTGGAATGAGAATATATACACACACTCAACTTCTCTTGACATTTCTTACCTTTACTCTGCAAGTAAATGTTCTGAAATGCATGTATCCTGTGCACGGTATCCTTCTTTGCTGTTTGGCACACTTGCTGTTGATTTTGGGTCAAACAATGACCTACGTATCCTTCAAAGAACAGTAATTAAACATACTTGATAATCTTACTCCTGTGTTTTTCAGTTCTTAAAAAGCAGGGGTGTGTGTTTTCACTTCTACTGTGCATTGATTTTAAAAAAAAAAAATCCCCTTCCCCAAATCACTTGACACTTCTTCTGCAATTAGAGATGGGTGAAACACATTCCATCTTCTGCCTCCTTAGCTATACTGCTTTGTTTGTAGCAGTGCTGTAAATTCATTGCTTTCAACAGAACCAAACCAATGTAAGATGTGTTTTTTGGGCCAGTCTTCACCTGTCGGGTGTTCCTTTAGAAACAGTCAGTCACGAGGGTCTTCTGGAAGAAATAACAGGTTGGTGTCTAGTTCTTCTGTAGAATAGTGATAGTTCTTCTTTTTCAATAGTGCTGTCAGTCACGTCACTGAATAAAGCTTTTGAGGGTTTCTGTACTGGTGGTAATTGCAGGTTAATAGTAGGATGTTTGCTGTTGTCTGAGGGTATAAAGACAAGGAATGTTTGAGGAGGGGAGGCTATACTTTTTATTAGCCATTAGATTTTTTTAGAAGGCAGATTTACTGCCTTTTCACTGATGCTACCTTAGCAGTGATAAGGTGGTTAGGGAGGTTGTGGCTGAGATTGTGGAAGTGAGATTTTTTTTTTTTTTTTATTCTGGAACTGAAGCCAAAATATCTGTCTGAAAATCGTAGACTATTGAATCTTGAGGGATACAGATTATTTTCTTAAAATTGAAGGTAATTGAGTTAGAGGGAGAACCTGTATGGAGGGTTTAATTTTTTTTTTTTTAAATCGCCCAAATACTGATTCTGGTTTCTTTCTGGAATCAGTTAATGTTTCTGTATGAAACTAGCATTAAACAAGAAAAATGCTAAATGAGATTATGAATTGCAGTAGTAATGACAACAGGATTTTGGATCCTGTAGCCAGTTAGAGCAGGGAGAATGGGGTCTCTTGCTAGAGAGAAGGAGCATTTTGGTTTGCATCCTTGAAAAGAGAAGGCAGGGGTTTGAAGCCCAATTTTTAAATAAGTTAAAGTTTCTGTTTCCCGGAGTGGATATGTAATGCCAAGTGAAACTCACTGTGTGTGAGAGAAAGAGATTGGACACAATGAACTGGTTAAACATTTTACCTTCCTAAGAAAAACTAAATTTTGCTGTCACAAGGAAAACCACGTAATGTAACTTGACACTGGATCTTAAGAGTGCAGTGATTGGGAAACTTAATAGATCTCAAAGTAAATTCTGAGATTGAATTCACTTAGATTTTGATATGACTTAGGGCGTACCTCAGTTTTGTTGCTTGCTTGTTTCTGTGTCTGCAGACAGACGGGCAGCCCACCAGAGTGATTCCGCATCCTCCTCTGGTGACAAAGAGCAGCATGAGAGGGGTGGGAAACGCAGCTGTAACAGATTTAAGAAAGTTAATGAAATTGGAGAATTTGGGAGGGGTTTGCATCTGCCTAACTGAAGTGCTATCCTCTTCACCTTGTACACTTTTAAAACGGTGGCAATATCTGATCGGATCTGTTGGTACTGACAGCTGTAACTGGACTCTCCAGAATTTATTTTTTTGAATTGATTTTTAATAAGCAATTTGTTTTCTAGGCAGGAATGGGGTGAGGAACGTTTATGTCATGTTTTAATTACTGTGCTTTGCAGAGGTTTATTCAGGAAGAAAACCACCATAGCAGAAAATGTTCATATAAATAGAGGAAGTGACCGAGGTTTTGTTACATGAGATGCTCTCGAAAAACTATTTTAAGGACAACCTAATAGATGAGTTTTCAGCCTGATGTCTTTCAGACGTGTGTCTTCTGGCACGTATATCCCAAAGTCCTCAGCAAGTAGGAGCAGTGGTGGGTAGCCTTTCTAATGTTAATCTGCACAGAAATAAGTAACCCCTTGGGCTGTAACTTTCTAAGTGTAAAATCTCTGAAAGATGTCAGTGTGTTTTGGGAGGTTCTTCCATCACACAAGTCAAGGTCAGTTCACGGTCTCCACGTACAGAATAGCTGTTTCTTGCATTCATGCTGGTGTGAATATTCGTAAGTGCAAAGAGGTGTGAGAATAATTAACAGCTCAATGTCTGGAGTGACCGTTTTCCTTTATTTGCTCACGGATATTAAATGTAAACCCAATTAAATGAATATTTAACTATTTAGGAAGTTTATGGACATGCGTAAGGTTTTCTGCATTCACTTGCCATCCTCCTAAAAGCAAAAACCTTCTAGCTGCATCCTGAGTTAGAAAGCGCCTTTCTCTTTCTCCTTCATTCAAACCAGGTGTCTTCCAGTAAACTTGGGGAAAGACGAATTAAAGGGAATTCCCAGGGATCGAATGAGAATTGGAGCAAGTCTGTCTGATGGTGATCCAATGCAAATAGATTGTTCGGTGAGTATTTTTAGTTCATTGTCTCAGGGAGATGCTTCCAGTGTTTGTAAAAGCTTTCAGTAATGTTTTGTCTACAACCACCTTGGTTTACAGTTTTCTCTCGAGCAATTTGAAAACTGCCCAGAACGTTCCCTTTGTGCTGATGTGTGATTTCTAGGAACCTCATGTGAGGGCGCAGCTTTCCTTAGCATGCAGAAATGTGTTCTGTTGACTTTTTCTTTAGGTCTGATTTGATGGTGTGGGTTGTCTTTCTGACCACATTGCAGCTTTAAGAGAGATGGTTGTTTTTCTGTTGTTTTACCCGGAATTCCTTGAGAGATTGAAAGTTCAAACGCCAAGGTAAGAGAGGTTGTTTAAAACTATAATTCACTTGTTTTCTGGAGAATATTTGACTGAGGTGTCAATATATTTCCATGCTTCAGAATTTTCAGCAGCACTGGTGGCGTTTTTTAGCAGTAGCAAAAAGTGATTGATTGAAAACGGATTGAATCCAGAATATGTGTGGGTTCAAAGATTGAGTGTGTGGTGAGAATACACTTCAAAGGTGCCTTGCCTTTTTAAAAGGTGGGGTTGTGGTGTTTTTCTTTTGAGTTCTGTGTACAAGGCAACTTGATTAGTTTATAAGCAGGAAGGGATTATCTACTGGTAGTCACCTGTAGTTTGTTGCTTGGAAGTCCACTTGTCTCTCCCACTGACTCTTTTTTACTTTTTTTTTTTTTTTTTCCAAGGGCCCAGGTACCCATTTTACAGTTGATAGGACTTGCAACTAGACCCTTGCAGTGGGTGTTTGTGCTTGGGCTAAAATAAGAATGTGTCTGCTTCTGACACAGCTAAATTAGTTCTGTGTTATGAGATGAAATTATTAGAGATTTAATTGTTAGCTTTACATATTCTTGGTCAGCAAAACTTGATTGTGGATATTGAAATAGGACTTTAAGTTCTTTCAGTAACTTAAAACTACTACAAATTGTACAAATAAAATCTTTCAGTGTTTTGCTTCTTTATTCATTGGAATTCTCTTTGAAAGAGTGGTGTGGTGGTTAGTTTTGTTTTTTTTTTTTTTTATTTAGATGAAGAGTGTGATTATCTGGAAATGCCGAATACCCTCCCAGCTTTAGACTTTGTCCTCATTTATCATCAGCAGTGGATGGTCTGAGAGACCAAATTCAGGAACTTAAAGCTTTCTGAAGGAGAATGAAATGCTTTACTATCAAATCTTGCTTCTTGTGAAAACAAGAATGAATATGCAGTGCATCACTGAAAAACAAACTGGTGATTCATGTTAGAGCCTGGTCTCATGCTTCACTGAAGTTTGTTCTTGTTTGGCTCCCCCATGCTGTAACCACCCCTGTTGGTTTGTCAGCAGTTTGGGAAGTGTCCTTCTGGGACACTATGACTTTTTTCTCAAGGTTTTGTACGTCTGTTATCCTCTTTATTCATTTTGTTTGCTGCCTTGTTGAATTGTGTAAGAACACAAAACTTCCATCCGTTTTGTCTTTTCTCATACTTCAGCTGTTGCTGCTGTTGTAGAGAAGAAGTCTTTTGCTTAGGAGAGAAGAGTTGTGCGGTTTTTTTTACTTACACTTGCTAACGAATGTAGCCAAGGTGACAGGAGTAGAGCCTTTTTTAAGAGGAAAGGTACTGACTGCCTGAGTAAATGGGTGGGTGAATCTGAATGAAAGCTTTGTTTATTATTTGATAAAGTAAGGTTGAAATGTGCCATGTGTTCCGTCCGAGTTGTAACTGTAATTTTCTGTGGTCAGTATTTTTAAAGAACAGTTCACGCCTTTTCGTGTTTTGTCAGTTCCTTCTACTGAAATGGGATTGTCAGGGTTTCCTTTTCCAGTGAGTTTTTTGGGGAGCTTGAAATCTTGAGGTGTGCTCGAAAAGATTAATAAAACAAAACAAGAAAACCTCACAAAGCAAACCCACACCCTCTGCTACCAAAAAATCCCCCAAAACAGAACCCCAAAACCCCTCCCAAATAACAGCCACAAAAAGGGTTTCAAGAGGCAAGAGAGATGGTGGCTTTAGATCAGAGGGAAGGAGATGCAGGCAAAAAGCACGGTCATTTAAATTCATAACAGAAGCTTGCTTCCAGAACCTGTAGTTGAATTAAGTGCCGACTCGGTTCTCAGGGGCTGCTGAAGAGCTGTAAAAACTACTGGTGTGACTTGTTTCCTGTCACCCAGTCTCAGGGGGTTGACAGAGGCCACTGTCTTCTGTTACTTGTGCCACTTACTCCATTCATTCAGTTAGTAGAGATCCCTGATGCTGGTCTGAAAAATCTAGTTCCTGTAACCTTCCAACCATAACGTTTTTCGTCCGTTTTCCCTTTAAAATAGTGCTGGTTTTCTTCTGTCAATATCCCTGTGTTCTCATTCCAGGCCTACCAGATGCGACCTTCAATTATTTTCTTTAATGAGATAGATGCTCTTGCTCCTGTGTGGTGCAGCAAACAAGACCAAATTCACAGGTAGTACATTTTTTTGGTACCTACATAGAAGCTGCTTGATCTTTGTGAAAAGAAGATCACAACCTATTTAAGTTTGTGACACATTCATTTATCCTGAAAACTAGTAATTCAATGCTACTAAATTTCTGGTGATTTTTAAACAAGAATTGAAAACAATTTACTAAGCTTGAGATCAGCACAAGGCTTGTGTTACCTTATCTATTTTTGTTTGTCTTCAAATGAGTCACTAATCAGTTAAAAAAATCAATTAAAAGCTTGTCCTTTTGGAGTGATCGTTGGAGAAGGTCATGTAGAAGGTAACAACATTTACTAAACCAGCGAATGAAAATGATATTTTCCTGTTAGCTCTATTGTGTCAACGCTTCTGGCACTCGTGGATGGCTTGGCCCGCAGAGGAGAGGTTGTGGTGATCGGAGCCACCAACAGACCGGATGCCATCGATCCTGCTTTACGAAGACCGGATGCTTTGAAGGAGAGCTCCTCTTCCGCTTGCCAGATAACGAGGTGAGAACTTCAGCTCAGTCTTAATGCTAATGTGGCAGAGTCCATCTTTATAACAAAACCATGTAACGATGCAGTATCACAGAGCAGTGAAAGTCAGAACCAGTATTGTACAATGTGGACAAAAGAGGGATATTGGAGAGACTGTCTTGCGCTCTGGAGGTCTGATCTGGTCCTGAATGTTTATGATGAAGATGACTTCAGCGAAGTTGTAGAATTACTTTTGGTTTCGCTGTAACCAGCCAAGAAAATGGGATGCTTCTAGTCAAGGAAGTGTTTAAGAAAGATTGAATGTTGTATGCATTAGTTATAAATTGCTGCTCTCTCATCTTTGAAAGAATGCACACAAGCATTCCCTTTTTGATAACAAAAAGGTTTATCAAGGTGTGGGAGTGAAAGAAAATGTTTTATTCCCGAAGCGGTTCATGCTGGCTTACTTATTTAATCCACTTAGGCACTTTCAGCCTGAAGCATTCTTGCTCTCGCTTCTTGGTTTCAGCAACAGGAGAGGGGGTGCCGTGGAACAGATCAAATATGTTATTCCCTACTGTGGAAGAAATGTAGAAATCTGCCACAATTAACCTGTGTACCAGGAAACACTCCAGTGAAAGTCTTGCTCAGTGGTGATGAGGATGGGCAACATCTGACATTTTCTGGATCAGTGACAGTAGTTTGAGTCAGAATTATTATTCCTTGTTACAAGTGTAGCAATTTGAAAGGTCGTGCTAGGACTCTTTTCCCTGAATGAACCGGCAGGAAAGCAAACTTGGTGAACCAATGAGACTGTCACCATGAAGTTTTGCTAAATTTGAGAGAATTTTCTTTGGTGAAAAGTCTCTTGTTTGCAAATGAGGTTTTGGGGGGGTTTTTGGTTTTGTTTTTTTTTACTACCAGTTCTTCCTCAGGATCAGTAGGTCTCATACTTGTGGAAACTGGCTTTTTATGGAAGCTCTAAACGCATTTGATTTCCCTGCAGACCCCCAGGAAGAGTTTAGTGGAGCAAGTTGAGAATGATTAAATGTCCTGCTTGAAAAAGCTGAGAGCATATTAACTGAGCTTTCAAATTCTTAAAAGTTTAGCGGAGAAGAGTGTTGTTTATATTATTGTGAGGGTCTTTGTGGTTTTGTTTTGTATTTTTGAGGTATTCTTAAGAGAAAACTTAGGACAAACTGAAAGGCAACTAATCTGTTTCCAGTCCAGAAAGGAGATTTTAAAGATTCACACGCAAGGCTGGGACCCTAAGCCATCGGACGTGTTTCTTGAAGAGCTAGCTGAAAAATGTGTTGGTAATTTTGAAACCAAAGTGAGTTACTGTGTGTGACTGAGTCCCAAGGAATCTGGGCTTGTGCCAGGCGGTACCCCAGCTCCTGTGCCGTGCCGCAGAGTGAGGCGGTGAGGCAGCTGGCACATCTGGGGAGCAAAGTCAGATGCTTCTTGGCTTTTGATTTTCTTTTTGTCCATCAGAATGGGTTTTGGGCATCTTTCTTGGGAGCAAAGTTTTGACTGTGAGGCTGCTTCACAAGTGCAGGATATCAAGCTGCGAGCCACGTAACAAAACTCCTCCGCAGTGCAGTCACTACATTCTCTCTTAAGCAGTTAATTTTGGGCTGTATACAAAGTCTCTTAGTGTTGCACTTTAGAAACCATGACCTTGACTTCTGTGTTGCCTGAGACTGACCTAACATTTGCTTCTTGTTTTGTTTATTAGGATACCGTGGTGCTGACATTAAATCCTTATGTGCCGAAACTGCCCTCTGTGCTTTGCGCCGCTGCTGTCCTCACATATATGAAAGTCATGAGAAGCTGCAGTTAGATGTCACCTCTATTAAAATAAGAGCAGAGGATTTTGTCATGGCTATGCAGAAGATTGTTCCAGCTTCACAGAGGGCTGTGACTTCGCCTGGGCGACTGCTACCCCCTGTTTCCAAACCACTGCATGAAAACACACTAGCAGAAATTCTGCGAGCCTTGCAGAAAGTATTTCCCCACACAGAGGTTGCACTGAAGAAGAACCAACAGCAAGGTACAAGAACATCGACTTCTTTACAATTCTGCCAGGGCAAAAGTTCTGGTTTGTGCAATCAACACAGGCAAACCTCTTGGCTGTAACGACAGTAGAATGTTGTAATACGCACATGCACAGCGCTGCCTGGGAGCTGCGAGCGACTCGCCCTTTGGAGTGGAGCGCTGTGCGTTCTCCGCTAGAGCACCCTGTTTCTGACAGTAGCTAACATGGTCTTTGTAATTTGTAGAGATGGATCTAAAGTTTAATGTACGAGGCCCCTCTTTCAAAATCAATGTTAAAATGGGGAGACGGGTATTTTTACCTGAATGCTGCTTATTCCTGTTGGAGGAATGTCAGGACCACAAGACAAGTGGTTTAAGCTAGATACTGGTTTAGGTGTTGTGACTTTTAACCATAGTCTCTGGATTGAAACGTTTATGGATCCCACTGTACACTTGCACATGAGATCAGAATGTTTTAGGAGTGGATGCTTCAGGGCTTGGCTTGCACAGCATATGTAAGCTCATGCTCGTGACTGCATCAACCCTGATCAGATTTAGTCTGTCAGTTGGTGTGAGCAAATAAATGTATAAGGTCACTCTGCTCCTGATTAATGGAAATCTGTGACTAGTTGGTTATGATGCTAATTCCTGGAGAATGTTGCACCAGCATTGCTCCCAGTAGAGCTGGGAGATATATTTGCATTGGTAAAACAGAGACAAAACCCCATCAACAAAATCAAAGCAGAGAGGCTCGGGGACTGGTAATTACATCCCCTCCCTGCTGCCCCCTTTCCCTTCTCTCCTCTTTCACCGACCTTCAAGGAGCTTTTTTGAGCAGATGTGTTGGTCTCTGTAGTCTGACTCCCTAGTCTGAGACATGGCATCCACTTACTTGCCCCATGTCCAGTGGGGGAACCTGCTACAGGAGATACAGAAGTTGTTGCTAATCGTCTTTATTCTAAGGAAAGGGCCTCCAGGTTTTCACCGACAGAGGGATAATAGCTTATGCAAATCATGGGATATAGGACAGCTTTGTAGAGACTTGTACAGTCTCCTTAGATCTGTGGTAGAAGGAACTCCTCAGAAAACAGCTTTCAGCTCGTGCCCTCCAATACGAGTGGTTTCCAGCACTGATTTAGAACTAGCTCTGTTAATGGGAGAGCAAGCTCTGGACTATTCAGGAAGGTTAACAAACTGGTCTTGTCTTTCAGACAGTTTAAGAGATGTGATTGACAGCCATGAGGAGGCGCCATCTGCCTTTGAAGATGAGCCAGCTTGTAATACACCCGCTAGAGAAAAGGAAAACCTCCTGAATTTCAGCAGGTAAACGTTTATCCCCTTCATGTTTCCATTTTGGAGATGTCTGGGTCTGTAAACAGTTTTGGTGCGAGGGGTGGTAGATGAAGGAGTCGAGCTGTTGCGGGGGGTGGGTGATCAGTATTTGCAAGAAGTAAGCGTGAAGATCCAGCTGGGTACTGATGTTCTAACGGATGGAGTACACTGTCATGACCGATCAAACTGACCAGCCCAGCCCTCTTTTCCCAAGTCAGTGGTCCACAGACTATTAGAACATGTTGGCTTAACCCTTGGTATTCCTTGAAAGACTCCAGACCAGAGAAGTGTGCTGTCTGTCCTTGTAGCTAAAAAACCCCTATGGATTGGTGTAGCCATCTTTTGACCTTCTGCCTTCCCAGATTGTGAAACCAGCAGGAAATCATGTAGCAGAAACAAAACTGAGAAATGGTTTGTTGAACCACTGTGAGAAAAATGTCAATGATGTCTGCATTTTCTACCTTTCGCCTACTGAGTTTGTGTTAAACTTTTGACATTTTACTGTGGAAGTTGCATAAGCCAAGATATGACAAAATAGATTCCTGCCGTCACTGTGGGTCAGTTATTTTTATGACTGTCTGTCACTGTGCTGTCCAGAAAATCTTTGGACTTGCTGAGCTTGGTTAGGTCTCTAGGATCATTGACATCATCCAGTAAAGCTTCCAAAAGTATTGGGGTGGAAAAAGCAAATGCTGTTCACAAATGTGTTTTGTGCGAGTAAAGCAAGACGACTGGGAAATTAATGCACAATTCAAAGTGAAACAATTAGTGACTGAATAAATGTAAATGTAAATGAATTTGAAACCAGTCCAATTGTGTACTTCAGATAACAGCTAATGTGTTTCAGTGCCCATGTTAATTTTTGTCTAAAAATGGGCTTCTGTCCCTTCCTTCCCACCATCTCCAGTAGCTATGGCCAAATTTCAGCTAAACTTGACCAATGTAGAGATCTCATGGTTATTTAAACTCAAGACCTGCTGAGAACTGGTGTGTAGGGGCAGTGAAGAGGTCCAGATTGCTAGGTGCTGGAAGAGAGTTGTTATCCCCCATAGCAGGTTACTGACCAGTTATCATGTGTGTATTGAGCTGGACAGTCCCCCTGTGGGATTTAAGAGCTGGTACTTAACCTTGCCCAGCAAAGAGCAGACGTGCTGCGGGTTGGCAGGTTTTCTTAGGGCAAGTATGTACCAGTTTGTAACAAAATGGGCTGTGATGGTCTTCCCGATCACAGACCGCCTTATTATTTGCTTGAAGATGAAGAGTATTTGCCAAAAGAGAAAAGTGCGTAGGAAAAAACACTTTTAACTTCTGTGTGTCTAGTCATCACTTCCATTTTCAAACTTACTTTCTCCTTACTGTTCTAGAAATGCTTATGATCAGCCGACATCTTGCAGGCCACGGTTCTTATTAGTCAGAGAGCCAGGATATGGGCACGCTTCTCATCTGGCACCTGCGGTAATACACACCCTGGAAAAGTTTCCAGTTTACACACTAGACCTCCCCACTTTGTTTAGTAGCATCAGGTCTCCCGAAGAAACGTGTGCACAGGTATGTGTTTCCTCTTTAATCTCCTAAAATGCACCAACTGTATGTAAAGGAGTAAAGTCAGCAAACTTCATTGTTAATGGAGTTGGCCTGGCTTGAATGTATATGTTGTTTTTCTTTTTGTCTGAAAATTCACTTTTCTTCTAGATCAAATGACACTGACTAAGGATGTTGTACATGCTCGTATTTTCCATTTCAAATGAAACAGCGAGGATGTTGTTAGCAGCTGGGGAGGATGGGAGGTGCTGCCAATAAACCTCTCTTTATGGCAAGAAATCCTGCCGGACTCGGTGGGATCCAGAAGGTTGTTTTCATTGCTGCTTAAGACTCTGTGCTCCCAGCAGATGGCTCTGGGTCAGCCTGACTGTGTGCTGTGCACTTTCTGTAGCCACCTCACATATTTGTAAAGCAACCGAGGTTTTAGGGAAAAGTGTTTCTGTTTTATACATGTACAGCTGCCCTGCTGCAGTATATGCGGTAAAAGCATTAAAATTCATGGAATGCTTACACTGGTACTATGGTGTGGGGGTTTTAACTAGGGAGTTAGCAGATTTAGTGCTGCTTTCCTCTTTACTTGTAGGCAGGAAATGCATTTCATTGTTTGCCATCGCTGTATTAAAATACTCTGACCTTTAGTAGCAGTGTTTCAGAGCTGTACAAGGAAGTGACAAGATCTGTCTTAAAAAAATTGATGTGATTTAAAATTCTTAAAAAAATTGTTTCTACTCTTGTCCAGCAAATATCACGCAATGGATTTCAAGAATGACTCAGATGTTTTTCATGAGATTTTTGTGACCTAATGCATAAAAGGAAAAAAATCCTCCAGACCCTTGAATTTCCTGTAAGTTTCTGCAAGTTGTCAATACTGAATCGAGCATTTCTATTTGTCTCCTGAAGGTCAGATTTTACTTTTAATGTGATGATACCTCTTAGTTCCTGACAGATTATTTCCATGAATCAGATGGAAGCAGGGTTAATTGAGGCTAGGCGGCTGTATACAAATGGCTGAAAAATTCCACCCTTCCACTCTTCAGCATATGTCAAATATGAATTTCCCACAATACCAAATTCAGTATTCAGTTATGCATAACTTTTAAAGGTTATCTTACTTATTTATTTGGTGGGTAGAAATGATGAATGATGGGACAAACCTTGTATTTCTCATACCTCTCTTTGTTAGGGTAAACTGCTAGGCCCAGATTTCTCAGAGTAAATGATGATGTTGATCACTTTGAGCTCCAAGCAGGCAGAGAGACACACTTTGTAGGGTCCCCTGCTGCTCTCAGCATAAATCTGCTTGCTCTGGAAAAGCCAAATAAATAATCACATCTTTAAATTGATGCTCCTTAAAAAGGTGTAATGAAAACTCCCAGTTCTTGCAAGTGTGGTTCCACAAACTCAGTCTCAGGCTCTGTAGGCCCGAATAGCTCTCAGTGACCCTGATTGCCTCACCTGGAGCCTCCACCCACACCCCTGCCCAGGAGCCCAGTTTCAGGTCAGCCCTGGGCACATCCCGCCCCCCGCACCAGGCACACTGTAGCTGTGCCTGTCTCACTTTGTTGCTGGCCCTGTCTCCTGCATGGACCTTAGATTTGTATTGCAGCCTTGCTTCAGGATCTGTCTCTTCCTCCTCTGGATGGACAGAGTTTTTGTCTGGAGAATTCCCCTCGATGAAACATTTTCTTTGAGAAGTGTGATTTGGAAATGCAGATTTTATTTTGATTCTGTGATCTACAGGCTCAATAAGGATTCAGGTACTTTGTCTACATCAGAGCATATAGGATGAGAAACTGCTTTGAAACTACAATGTACAAGCAAATGTGAAGTCACATATATGTGCTGGGTTTAGGAATGGTATTAGAATAGGCAGGTCAGAAAACACTCTTATAGAAGAATTGCCGATGCTTGAGAACTAGTAAGTTATTTTTGAGATAGATATGAGAAAAAAACGGTGCTAAATAGTAAAGGAAGCTCAGTAAAGCACACTTACATATTGTAATCTGGCATGTAATTTTGCTGTGAGGCAGAGATTCTTCCCAAATCAGTTCCAAAGTCTGCATAACAAAGAGAGAAATTTTACAAAAATATGCCACTACATGTCTCAATGAATGAATCGAATAGCTGGCCAAGGGCAGGGAACAGAGGCTCAGATGCCCATGCTGTTAGTGTTAAAATTTAAAGGTCACAGAAATTGATGTAGGCCCCATCACAGTTGTATTTCCAAAAATCTTTGGGTTCTCGTATGTAAAGTTTGGGAATGGTATTTAAGGAAAAAGTTTTTGGATTTTTGACTTGGCTATTGCTTTAGCAGGTAGCTGTGCTTAACTTGCACGCTTCCTTGCTTTCTCGCTGTGAATTGACTGTTACTGAAAAGCAGGATCAGGGAACTTCTTGCCCCCAGTTTGATGCAGGTAAGCAGACACTTCTTTGTGGACAGCCAGGTGTGCGAGTGAGTGCTCTCACCAACAGTGTGCACCAAGCACTAAGACCATACATCGTACATAGTATTTATTCATATGTATTCATTAAGTATTCATACATAAACATACTGTTTCCTAGAAATCATGAACATACTCTCCTCCTATTTCCAATTCTGTGCAGTAGAACCCAGAAATGTCTCGAGATGGGTCTGGTGTGTAATAGGGGTCGGTGGCGTATGAGTCGCTGGTCACGATCTCCCCCTGCCAGAATTACCTTTTGCCTAGTTTCACTGTTTCTTGGCATGGGCCTACAAGTTGTTACAGTTGATTTTCCATAGTGTTCATTAATTCTAAATTCTGACACCTCTATACATTCCTTAAAATATATTTTAGGTAATAAACTACTTCTGTTTAGACATCTCTATGACTACTTTAAAATTATCTTTAATCTCACACCTAATTATCTAAGCTCCTAAATGTACCTACTAGGTGATTATTGACCACTTCTTCAGCCTTGGTACAGGGCTGTACAGGGGATTCCATAGTAGCACTGGTTGCTGGGTCAGTGTGCAATATGCAAAGGTAAACATTGCCTTACATTAAAATCATTCCTATGTTTTCATTTTTCTAGAAGTTTCGCTATTAAATCCTCAAGTAACTTAATAACAAGTCAGTAACATTTCCCCCCTTTGAAATTGTTGAAAACTATTCCAGTACTTTCATATTATGTAGTACTCTGTATCTTAGTGTCTGTTTCACTATATGCTGGTGGTGCACTATATGCTGGTGGAATGGTTGGAACCTCTCTCATGACTGTACGATTAAATGCAATTTTGCTGGTAAATTGTTTCTTTAGACAGGCATAGAGCAGCATTATCATCAAAAAGACAATTAGTAACAGAAACAAAGTTTTAATCAAGGATTGTAGCCAAGAGCTCAAATTCCATCCTAATCCGCTAAAAATCTTACCTAACCAATCTTCTGACATGTCTTCTCATATCTTTTCAGTTTCTTTCTTGTTTTTTCCCAACAGATCCAGATCGTGCTCTACATCCTGGGTGACATTTGGAATATGAATGCAGCAATGATCTAATTTATCCTTGAGATATCCACACAGTCCATGCTCTTTAAGTAGAAGCGTGTCTAGAGCCATTCTATTTTGGAGTGTCATCCTAGAAGTTGCCTGCAACTGTATGTTTAATTCCTTGAATCCTTTCTTTGTGACATTTGCTACCTTTTCTAGTTGTCCTGTTAACTGATATAGCCATTCTCTATTTCTGTATGAGGCTGTGGGATTCAAAAGGGATTCAAGGCCCCAGCCAATTCTTACTCCTGTTGATGGTTCATTCCATGTGTCATCTGTTTCTGATCTCTTGATCCGCTGTAATTTTACGTTTTTCTAAAGATCCTTTAAATTGAGACTTTTTCTAAATTGGGCACAATGTTGGCATGCCTAACATAATTTGTTTCACCTTTCTGTCTAATGGTAAATGAGTTGTTCAGGTTCCATCACTTAATGCCCAAACTAAATGTCCTAGACTCTGAATAGTAGATTTTCTGCATCTAAACAAGGTTCCCTTCCTGGGTGTAAATGTGCTGGTTAAATTGAGACTTATTTTTTAGATCTCGACAAAAACAGCCAAATTTTAAAGCAGCCACCAAAGGAGGGATTCTTTGAATTATTAAATCTGCATTGCTGCAGTCATACACCTTTTCTTTCACGTTTCCACCATGACACTATTTTGTCCTCTTTCTCTCTCAGTGAAGTTCCTTTATCGTCTACTGAGGGTAGGACTGCAAACACTTTTCCATCCCAAGTGAAACACCAAGGAGTTCTAGCCATGTACTGAAACGGAGAGAATATGGACATGGACCATACGGAGTCCTTTTGTGTAACTTGACCAGTTTTGTTACACTGCCATTCCATGGTGCTTCTGCTCACATTGTTTTTGATCTGTTCATCATAGGAACACCATCCTACCTGGGGATTTGGAACGCCAGGAAGAAGAATCCGAGCTATGGCACCGTGTCGGGATCCTGTTATAAAATCATAGTTCAACAGTTTTTTACAATCTGTTTCTTTGCCTGGCGTCTTCCACTGTTTTCTGATAACCTTTACTTGTTCATACTGCTCAACAGCAGGTTTCTGTTTGCAGTAAGTCTTGTTTTTATGTTCCAGGTTGGTCAGATTCATGGTTAAGGTTCCCCATGGAACAAATTCACCTACTGCTCTTGGTATTGGTAAACAAGCAGTAATCCATGGGACATCCTGCAAATTGGCAAATCCCTTAATCAATCGTAACATCAGATTTTCTTTGGGTGTTTCTTTAGGGATGCTGATCAGCTGCTATGTTTCTATTTGTCTTTTGTTCCTAATCAACAAATCAACCCATGATCCCACCAGCACTAGCTTCCAAGCTAATATAAGAACAACTATCACAAACTGGTATGAGAAATTAGACCTGTTTCAGAGTCAATTTTAAAGTCTCTGGATCTCGGTTAATAATCTTCCATGGAGTAGGTGCCGCCTTCACCTGCATATAATGTATCCAAGCATCTCATTCTGCAATCTGGATAGCTGTAAAGATGATTAACAGTATCTGGAAAGGTCCCTTCCAGCGTTTTTGCAGAGGTTTGGAAGTACACGTCTTCACATAGACATAATTTCCTGGATGAAAGTCGTGCACTGGATTCTCCAAAGATATGCACTGCGCTTCGAATCACAGTCATGGCTTTGCCTGAGGAAGGCAAATATTTATACACATCTTGTTTCCTTTTCACATGCATATTTGGATTTGGTTCTGGGGACTCATATGGTTTCCCATATAATTCATAAGGACTGACTGAGGTACCAGTCTTTGGTTGTACTCTAATTCGCAATAATGCCAATAGAAGTGCTTGAGGCCACTTTAAATTAGTTTCCTGATAGATTTTGCTGATTTGTCTTTTTAGAGTCTGATTCATTCTTTCCACTTCTCCACTGGATTGTGGCCTCCATGGGGTATGTGAATCCCAAGTGATTCCTAAAATGTTGCAAACACTTTGTATTACTTCAGCAACAAAGTGTGGACCTCTGTCAGGAAATTCCAATAGGGCCTCCAAATCTCGGAATTATTTCCTGTAGTAACCGCTTTACTACTGCCTTTGCTTGTGTGAAACAACAGGGAAAAGCTTCTGGCCATCCTGTAAATGTATCAACCCCCACCAGAATGTATCGGTACCCATTTTGTCTAGGTAACTCTGAAAAATCTACCTGCCAATAATCTCCAGGTTCTGTTCCAGATTTTAGTCTGCCCATTTGGACCCTTTTCTTGATCTCTGGATTATTTTTCAAACATACTTCACATTTTGCAGTTAACATTTTAACCGATACTACTTGCCTTTGTAAATGAGTTACTAAGGCTTCCACACCCCAGTGACATTCTTGGTGTTTTATCTGAATTATTTTTCTCGTTAAAAGAGATGGAACCACCACTTGTCTCTTAGGGGTTACCCACCATCCAGCTAAATTTTTCTTAGCATTCAGCAATTTTCCAAATTTGTCGTCCTCCTCTGACTATTTAGTTTTTTCCCTGGGAAGGGTTACTGGTTTAGTTGGAATTAATGCCATCTGTAATGCTTGCTCCTTTGCTATTTTTCTTGCCATTCTTCGGCCAAATTATTTCCAGCAATTTCCTTTGTATTTCCAATTTTCTGTGCTTTACAGTGCATGATTGATTGCTACGTGATCTGGTTTTTGAATTGCTCGCAATAATTGTAAAATTTCATTTTGATGCTTAATATTTGATCCCTGAGAGGGCAATAATCCTCTCTTTGCACAAAGCTCTGTGAACATGTATTGCCCCAAAAGCATACTTTGAGTCTGTCCAAATATTTAATTTCTTCTTTTCACTCAATTCTAGGGCTCAAATGAAAGCATCAAGTTCTGCTTTCTGAGCTGATGTAGTATTAGCCAATGCTCTTGCTTCTGTAACTGGGGTATCTGTTGTTAGCGCACGTCCAGCGTATCGGACTCCTTGCTCCGTGAAGCTACTGCCATCTGTGTACAGTTCCCAGTCAGGATTTTCTAGCAGCATATCCTTCAAATCTTCTTGACTGGAATAAACATGTTCAGTGGTAGTTAAGCAGTTATGCTCCAGCTGTCCCTCTTCCTGTGTGGAACTTAAAAACACTGCAGGATATACCAGGTTAGTTGTTTTTAAAATCACATCATCATGTTCAGTCAAAACCACCTGGTACTTTATCATTCTGCTCAGGGATAGCCAATGTCCTTCCTTTTGTTCTAAAACAGTTACTACCGTGTGTGGGACATACACTGTTACTGTTTTTCCCAAAGTCAATTTCTGGCCTTCTTGTATAAATAAGCATCACTGTTGCAGCAACTGCTTGAAGGCAATTAGGCCATCCTTTACTTACTGTGTCCAACTGTTTGGAAAAATACCCAACTGGTCTCTTCCCGCTTCCCGTCCTCTGAGTCAGCACACCTAGTGCAAGGCGTTGTTTTTCACAGACAAACCCCTGAATAACTTTGGTTAAATCTGGAAGTCCTTAGGCAGTGCAGACATTAAAGCACGTTTTAACTCTGTAAAAGCCCTTTGTTGTGTTGGGCCGCATACAAAAGGAGAGTTCTTCTGGGCCTCATATAGCAGTTTAGCTATTAGACCGTAATTCATTATCCAAAGGCGATGCCACCCAGTCATTCCTAAAAAGGCTCTCAGTTCATGAACATTTTTTGGCTTGGGTATGCCACAGATAGCTTCTTTACAGTCTGTTCCTAATTGCCATTGTCCTTTTGAAATCTCAAAGTCCAAATATATCACAGTCTGATACGCTATTTGGGCTTTCTTCCTGGATACCTTGTCCCCATTCTGTCCCAGAAAATTCAAGAGGTCAGTAGTTACCTGTATACAGGTAAATCTCTTCTGCAGCAATTGGTAATCATCCACTTACTGTAAATGTCCGGGTTTCAGCCTATCCTGGTTCCATATTTCAAGCTCCTTCACCAGCTGATGCCCAAAGATTGTCGGGCTATTTTTAAATACTTGGGGGAGGCTTGTCCATGTCAACTACATCTTTGACCCAGTTTGTGGATTTTCCCACTCAAAAGCAAACGATTTTCTGATTTCCTTCTCCAGCGGTATACGAAAGAAAACATCTTTCAAATCAAGCACTGTAAACCACTGATGAGTCTCCTTTAATGCTCTCAACAACCTATAAGGCTTTGCTACTACAGGATAAATGTCCTTAACGATCTGATTCACTGCTCTCAAATCCTGCACTAGCCTGTATTTGCCTGGAGGTTTTCTGACTGGTAAAATGGGAGTGTTAGATTCACATTCCTCAGGAATTTTATATTCCAAAACTTTATCAATTAATTTCTTCAGTACCTGTCTAACTTCTGGTTTGATAAGATATTGTTTAATCTTTACTGGTTTGCAGCCTCCTTCAGGTGCCGCCCCTTTGGCTGCCAGCAGGGCCCCTTTGTCCCCCTGTGCCGCCTCTTTGGTCGCAGGCGCTGCCCCTGTGGCCCGTGGCCACATCGGCTGTGTCGACCATTTGGCCCGCCCCCTTTGGCGCCCTGTGCCGCCCCATTGGCCCTCTGCCATGCCCGTTTGCCCCGTGGTGAGGTCGGTGGTGTTGCCCCTTTGGCCCGCCCCCTTTGGCCCCCGGGCGCCGCCCCCTTGCTCCCCGGGGCCACCTCTTTGGCCATTGGCTGCTCAGTCTCTGCACAGGACTCGCCCGCTTGCTCACAGGCCCCGCCCCTCCGCCCAGGTCCCGCCCCTGGCCGACCGGCCACTCAGCTGTCCCCAGGCCCCGCCCCTCCCCTCGAGGCCCCGCCCCACGAGGCGGCCGTTGCTCGGTAACGGCTCGAGCGAGCGGCCGCTGGAGGCGGCGGCGGCGGCTGGAGCGGCGCTGCCACCGTGAGGGGAAAGCGGGGAAGGGCGCGGAGGAGGGCAGCGGCGGCGGCGGCTCTTTGGAGGAGGACGGCCGGGGGGGGCGGCCCCGTGTGCGAGGTACGGGCGAGGGGACGCAGCCCCTTTCCCCGGGCAGCCGGCGGCGGGCAGCCCGCCTGGAGGTCCGGAGCCTGTGGCCGGCCCTGCTGTGAGGTCCCTCCGGGTCAGAGGCCGAGCCGTGCGGTCGGGGGCTGGGCAGCTCGGGTGCTGCCCCTCACCCCCGGCAGAGATGGGGTCCGCCCCTGCCCCCGGCACTGCCGGAGCTGCTGGTGGCTGTTTGACACAGGGGCCGCTCCGTGGATTCCTACACCGAAGGCCGTTGCAGCCTGTCTGTCAGGCAGAGTTACTGGTGTGGGATGAATGCAGGCTGGCCCGTGCCCTGAGCTGCACCTGTGGGGAGTGGGGGGTGGCAGAAGCCAGAAAAATCCGTTGCACTCAATGCATTTCATCATCATTCATCCCTATTCCGAGATCAGCCTGTTGCCTGCAGAGAAAGGGATGACGTTACTGGTCCTTGGTGTCCGTCTGGGTGCCCGGGAGGTGGGTGGGGTACTCGAGGAAAGCACAGCAGGAGGTGGTTGTGTTAGAAGCTCCCTGCAGGCCCATGCAAGGCATGCAGAAGGCCTGCCGTGCTTCCCCCAGCCCCTCGGGGTGTATTCTGCAAATGGAGATAGGAGCCTTGCCTTGCCTCGCCCCTCTGACTGTGCTCTGCAGAGAGGGTCTTGGCACTCTATGGGCAGGAGCACCCCACTTTCCCCAGACTCTGCGGGTCTGTGGTAGAGATGAGCCGTGTGTGTTCTGAGTCCAGAGCCGTCCCTCTGGTCTATAGGCAGCCTGTGTTCCACAGACAGGCAGGAGAGCCCTACACTACCTGTGTGCACCAAGTCTTTGCTCTGTAAAGAGGGAAGCCTCACCTCCACCGTTTGTGTGCTTCTGTGGGCCTGATGTGCAGAGAGTCCCCCTTCACCCTCAGTCTTCCCAGGTTTCCCCTGGAGGTGGGTGGAGAAGCCCTGCCTTGCCTGGCCCATCTCTGCTCTGTAACCAGAACTCCTTCTGCGTCCTGACAGGGAAGTGGCGTGCGGTGCCCTCCACATGTATTCTTCGTGCAGCCCGTTGATAGTCTGTATGGTGACAGGAAGGGGTTGCCCCGCCTCACCCTCCTGGTGTTTTCTGTTCTCTGTACAGCCAGTGTGCACTGTATAAGCAGTCCATAAAGCCCTGCCTTGGCAGTATCTAGCCTGTGACTAGACAGAGAAGGTGTGTTTTGCCTGTGTACAGTCCATCTACAGATGGAACGTCGCCT